>NC_067128.1:738009-1038009 GCF_021347895.1 Acanthochromis polyacanthus | reverse complement strand
AAGACTCAGTTTGATTTGATAGATAACCTGATAAAATTTCCATTAACGGTTCCTCGTAGTTTGTTTAAAACATCCAGTAGCTGATTTAAAAAGTGTTTTAGGCATCAACCAGAACAGTCGCAGGCGTTTTTCAACCAACAGCAGCAGTTTAGATCATGCTAAGTTGACAAATGCTGCTGAAAAAGATGAAGACAAGTGTGTGAATAACGTATTTCTGTTTTACTCCAAGGAAAGGAAAGGATCCTTTTCACATCTCAAAGGCCCCTCCATGAAAAATCTGTTCATTAATATATGAGATAACGAAAATATTCAAGCTTTTGAACAGTAGTGTACATTAACTCAAGTTGCTCTATATTAGTCAGAGTGGCTCTAAATTTAAGATTGGTGGAAAATGAATGGATTTCTGATTTCTTAAAAAAAAAGCTTTTCTTTCAAAAATAAGGACGTTTCAGAGAGACCCTAAACTTCTGACCGGTTCTGTAGATGACAGTAAATTTAATATCTTGGAATCTGGAACTAATAAAACTCGATAAAAAGCATCTTTCTGCTCTGGGAAATGAAAATTCTGATGTGTATTGCTGTGATGTCTGTAACCCTGTGTTATGTAATGAAAATAATCTATAGCTGCAGCCCATCATGGCATTACAGAATAACCTATAAGGAGCTAAACTTTGCATTTCTAAACGTACTGAATGATGCAGTCTGCTGGTGCTGGGATGGAGATTACAGCGTGTGGATGTAAAAAGCCCTCAGAGACATAAGTAGCTGCATGTGACTCTGGCTCTCTCAGGTTCTGTGCGTGGTTCTGGTTCCCAGCATGTGATCCTCATCTCTGAAGGAATGTGGTGAATTTCAAACACGTCGTTGAACACTCTAAGGAGAGTCTGATTACATGTTCTGCTTGTAGAGGTACCTCCTGTTTCATCCATTCTGTTTTCCTTTCAGATTGCAGAGGCCTACTCGCTCAAAGAGGACTGTATCCTTCATCGTCTTTAATTCACAGTGACATTTAGTCAGCAGTATTTTCCAGCAGAGTCGTGACTCAGACACACTGGGACATGTGATGGTAAAGTAGAAAATGTAAGCTCACTGGTGGAAACAGGGTTTACCTTTGCTGGAGCAGATTTATGGATTTACACGTTGTACGGCTGGTTTGAGATGGATGGAAGGAGGATGAGAGCAGCAGGAGGTGGAGTTAGAAGTCAGTCGGTTTCCAAAAGACTTCAGACTGTTCAGGAAAACACAAAAATACAGATTTTTTCATCAGAGCACAGAACTTCTGCCAGTCCATGACATGCCTTCTGATAAAGTCAAAGTCTCTGCTAAACTTAAAGCTTGAACTGGATAAAGAACAGGTGGTAGTTGTTGTCTGCAGTCTTTTGCAGTTTGTGTAATACTTTTAGAATCAGATTAGAAAGACCTGCTCCTCTGAAAACACAGAAATAATCTGAAACGATTAATAAACGTTAGCATGCAGTTGAAAGAAGGACAGCAGCTTTCATTACTGATCAGACGCTCAGACTACAGTCTGTACCGATGCTATTTTAGGAATCTCATGTCCCACTTACAAGGAGTTTATTTTAGTAAATACTTCAATAAATAAATGAGTGTGATCTACAGCAGACTAAAATAACAGAACAAACCTTCAGAATCAGACTAACACATTCAGCATCTAAACCAATCAGATCAATCGATCAGATGAGTGCCGGCCATTTCCCATCATGCCCTGAGGCGGTGCAGTCAGCCTGCAAGACTAAAAAACTACAATCATCTTGATGTCATGCTCATGAATGTCGTACTCTGTGTTTGCATGACAAGAGAGGAAGTAGATCCAGTTGGACACATTTCTGATGCAGGTCTGAGTCGTCTCCAACAGCCCGTCGGTTCTTCTCTGAACATTTTGAGTTTAAACTCAGTGTCTAAACTAATATTAAACTGCAGCCTAAAAGTGAAAATCAGAGTGTCAGAGGTTTGTTTCCCTGCTCCTCTGGCTGTCAGGCCTCATCTTTATCTGTCTGCTTCTTGTTGTTTTCCGTCTGCTCGTTCCTCTCAGCCTCTGGGTGTTCCCCATACTTTGGCTCAAAGCTCTGAAGGCTTGCACGAGTAGTTTCCTCTGGCGCTGTTTGTGCCGTTGCCGTGGTAACAGCTGCCTCGCTGCAACAGGGAAGGATGGTTTGTGTTCATGTGTTTGACGGGGGAGAAGGAGACAGAAAGAATTCTTCATGTATAGGAAGAGAGAAACGCAGCGAGCAGGAGTAAATACAGCCTGATGGTCACAGCTGCACCAAAGCCGAATGGATTTTAATGTGAAGTAGGTTTTAAAAACAAGATAAATCAACACAAAGGAGTGACTGAGGGCGGTGGATGATACTCAAATAAATGACTTCCAACTACTAGTTTTAGTCACCTGGTCTATAAAAACAACAAAAGAACCAAATCTAATTTATTAGTTTAGAGCTGCACTGCTAACCAGAAAAAAGGCAGAGACTGAACATGTTCCCAAACATTTCTACATAAACTGCAGTTTAATTAAAATGCTCCACAGAATAACTCACTGGTCTGCAGAGGACAAAGAGAGAAAAAGCTCAAACTGAATCCTAATGAGAACGGTTCTTGGTGTATTGTGACCGTTTGCTGTTTTGAAAACCATCTTTAAATCTTAATTTCTTTCTTGTCTTAAGTTTCATTTATTTACACGTGATCAAAAACCATATAGAATCATATAAAAAGATAAATGATAAATGTCTTGTGTTGCTTTGCCTCGTGTGGAACATTTTAGTCCATTTTTTCCCAAAATGACCACAGACTGCTTTCTGATTTATCTTAGCTCGTGGCTGATTTAACATATAAAGGACATGTTGTTGCTTCATTTGGATTAAACCTATTTAAAATGAAGCTCAAATAAAGCGGCTCTAAGGAACTCAACCTTCTAATCGATCTTTGAATTATGAAGCAGCAGAGGCTTTTTATTTAATAGCTGGTGTTTTATTTACATAGTTTTTGGGTTATTGTTTATTAAAAACTGCATCTGTGCACCATCAGAGCCACCAGCTGGAAATCCAAGCCCAGCTTTGCTTTTATGAGTTTATTTTGACATCAGCTAATGTTGAGTTTAGATTTAAAATCTTCTTTCTTTAGCATCTTGTTGGATTATTTTTATTCTCCCTCTCTACTTCAGCTGTTTGCATGCTCAGTGTCATACAGCTGGTTTTTACAGAAGTCTGCAGCAGCATGTGTCGAGTCTTTAACTGGTGATGCTTCAGACCAGTGGGCCATCCAGTTCATACAACTGGAGAAGCTCTACCACCAACGTCTGCTGTCCAACCTCACCGCCCTGCAGGAGAACTGGGGTACTGCATGCATTAACTTCACTCTTCTTTCATTTCTGATCAGAAATCAAACTCCTAAATTCATTTATGTGCTGTGAACTTCCAGAGAGCCGGCTGAAGGAGAGGAAAGACTCTGAGAACAGTTTTACTGACGGACCGGATACCATCAGTCAGAAACACATGGAAACACTGAGTCAGATCTGCAGAACACACCTCAGGTAGTCCACACAGCACACTCTCTTCATGTTTCAGCATCTCTGTCATTAATATGCACGTTTTGTATGTCTGTAAGCCTCCTGTTGTCCTCACTTACAGGCACTAAAAAATACTGTTTCTTTGTCTGAAAAAAATCCCAAAATTCAGCAAAAAATTCCCCAAATTTCTGAACATTTGCAAAAACTTCATGAAGAAAATTCCAATAATTCCTTCAAATTTTCCCTCAAAAGTTTAATTTAAAAAAATTCAAATGTGGCAACAAAATTCTTGTAAATATTTTCAAAAAATGAGTAAAAATCTTCCAAAAAATCCTAAAAATATCTGAAATGATTCCATATTTATCAGTAAAACTTCTGTTTTCTTTCAGAACATTCACAAAAAAAATCAACCAAAATCCAACAAAATTTTGGTTGATTTTTTGTGAATGTTCTGAAGAAACATTTTTAACATTTCTTTTTTCCACCAAAAAATGTTCAAAGATTTCCCCAAAATGTTTAAAATGTGGACATCAGAAGTTTCACTGTGAATATATATTATTTTTTCCACTTTTTTAAACTTTAAAACGGGTCATTTTGACCTGCAGGACGATACGAGGGTTAAATCTGAGTTTTCTTCAGCTGTCAGACATACAGCTCTCAGTATCTCATTTACCTTCATCTCTGTCAGACAGAAACCACTTAGCTCCAGTTTTGCTTAATTTTAATCTCCTGCTATCTTTGTGTCTCATTAAAACACGTCCAGGAGTCGTAGCCAGGCCGAGACATTGATAAAGCGTGAGGCTACAGTGGAGACAGAGGCTCATATAGGAATGAATAGGAAAATCTATATTTCTAACAGGGCACCGGCACATTTCCGTGGGACAGTAATTTCCTCTGGACACAGACAAACGTCTGCATGCCAGACGCTGCTGTCTCCTCCTAAACTTTGACTCTGTTGGTATGTGGCTGCTGCCCACGGTCCTCTGATGCAGGTGGATTTGATTTAGCCGATGCCTGATAAATGTGGAGAACAGGCTTTTAAGAAGTTCTGCGTATCTTAACCTCTGTTGTCTTCTCTCTGCCGCTATCTGTCTGTGGCATCACTCAGACCATCCATCAGCGTGGATCCGGTAAGATAAATGAACCTTCCCGTCCTTTCTTTGCTCAACCTTTGCTCAATCTGTGACATGATAAGTTATGTTTCATTCTACAGAAGAAGCTGAACACAATGCTGAAGGACCTCCAGACCAAGAACGAGACGCTACAGAAAGGTAAAAATGTTCAGAAATAGTACCGCAAGTCATGCTCGCAGCTCTGCCAGGTCAAACTGAAGCACAACTGTGATTTCAGCTACATACTAGCTGCATGCTAACATGTTAGCTGCATGCTAACATGTTTACACTGACATACTGATGCAATACAGTTACCATGATAGCATGCTAACATTGCTAAGTAGAACAGCACAAAAACTACAGCTGTGGGGGTGGATGAGTTTTCTTATCTTCAGTCTCTTATCTATCTTGAATTTGCCTCAGGATTAATAAATTATCCATCCATCCCTCCATCTATGGTCCATCCATCCAGCCATAGTCTATCCATCCATGCATCCATCTATCATCTATGGTCCATCCATCCATCCATCCATCCATAGTCTATCCATCTATCATCTATGTATCCATCTATCCATCTATAGTTCATCCATCCATTTATCCGTCCGTCTATCCGTTCATCCATCCATCCGTTCATCCATCCATCCGTTCATCCATCCCTCCATCTCTTTTTCATTCCAAGCCTCTTCTATTCCATATTTAGTAGAGAATACTCTCAGATTCATCACTGCAGTTTTTTATTTAGACGATGATAAAATGATGACTGACCAATAACTGATAGAAGTTCTGTTGTTTGTTTAATGACGACCTTCAGCTACAGCTTTCTGTACACAGAGGCTCTGGATCAGTAGTTCCACATCCAGCAACGCTTCAGAAATAGCAATGCATCTCAGTGACCTTCATGTCTTTTGTATTCCAGCCAACAAACCTGAAACAACAAACCTGGATGAAGAAAAAGAGCAAAGCCTGAACTCAGAGACCCGCCATGAGGATGAGGATGGAGGAGAGGAGGAGACATATGAGGAAGGACAGGAAGTGGAGGAGGAGGAGGAGCACTGTGAGGACACTCCAGAGGAGGAGGAGGTGAAGGTGGAGTGGCCCACAGGAGTCCCTCAGGCCTCAGACAAGGACCTGGCCAAACTGTCGCACTCAGAGGAGGTAAGAATCTGTTAGCTGGATGTACACCTGACTGGTTCTACTGGAGGAACAGATGGAATGAACGATGATCTGTAGCTGCAGATATCAAACACAATGTAATCATGATGGGGTTTAGAAATCGTGGCTCCATCATCTTTCCTTCCTCTCTCCTCTCTACCCATCCATCACAGGGGTGTCCAACATGAGGCCCGTGGTCCAAAAGTGGTCCTCCAGAGGGTCCAATCCGGCCCTCAAAGTGTAAAAATTACAGAGAAGACATTAACTGCAGATTGTAAATTAGTAAAACTATCAATTTAAAATCATTTCTAGACCATGACAAGTTGTTTGGATCATAAAGTAAAATACTAGATTGTTCTTTTGTCGTTTTGTGTCTCGTTTTTGTAACATTTTGTCTTGTTTTTTCTGGTTATTTTGTATTCTCTGACTTTTGTCGTTTTGTGTTTCATTTTTGTCTCGTTTGTGTTTTTTGTCTTATTTGTGTCATTTGTGTTTTGTTTTATTTGTTGCTCTCTAAATCATTTCTGTTGTTTTGTTTCAGGCTTTTGTCATTTTTTGTCTCGTTTTTGTCATTTTGTGTTTCGCTTTAGTCATTGTTTTGTGTAGCGTTTGTGTTGTTTTTGTCTCGCTTCTGTTTGTCTACTTTTTCGTTGTGTTTCTGACTTTTGTCATTTTTGGTCTTAGTTGGATTAGGTTCATTTTTGTTGTTATGTGCTATACGAAACTATTACGTAATTAAACCGACAATTCAGGAAAAAGTTTGTCGAAACATGTCAGCAAGGTAACAAACTTTTTCCTGAATTGTCGGTTTAAATAAGTAATAGTTTCGCATTTTTGGTCTTATTTATTTATTTATTTAGTTGTTTTGTCTCATTGTTGTAATATTTTATCTTGTTTTTGTCGTTTTGATCATAAAGTAAATCCTCTGTGGTTCAGGTCCAGGTGACTAAATGTTGTGTTCCTTTGTAGACACTCTGTGATCTGGAAGTTGTAATGTGGAAATGATAAACTGAGGATGAATGCTGATGAAACTAAACTTATTTTTCTTAATAAATTTCAGATTGTTCATGATGTTTTGGAAAAAGATAATTCCTTAAACGTGAACATTTTCATAATGTACCATTTTGCACTGAAACAAAGGAACCATCTAATTGATCATCCTAAATTGTCCGTAGGTGTGAATGTGAGTGTGATTGTGTGTCTGTATATGTAGCCTTGTGACAGACTGGTGACCTGTCCAGGGTGTCCCCTGCCTTCACCTGAGTCAGCTGGGATAGACTCCAGCACCCCCCATGACCCTAGTGAGGATAAAGTGGTGGATAGAGAATGGATGGATGGACGGACAAAGGAACCATTAGGAGTTGTGGGTATTTATAAGTTATTATGCTGTGATTTTACTGGTCTGGTCCACTGAAGTTCAGATTGGACTGAATGTGGAACCTGGACTAAGATCAGTTCGACACCCCTGCTCTATCATCTTCTGCATGCATCTACCTTCCTTCCTCTCATCTGTTTTCATTCTCCACTACACACTTTCCGCCTGCAGAAACTATTTTCTTCCACATCCTGACCGGCTCTTTGCCGTTGTCCGGACACTCCCATGAATTCTCCCTTTGGCCTGTCTGTGAGATCATCGTGAACCTCCACCCATGTTCGCTGGTGTGGCCTCACACCAGGGACGTCTATCCTGCCAAATGTGCGGGATTATCCAGCATCATGTGGTTTGAACACTGAGCTGAAGGGGCCTGGTTCTTCCTGGAGGTGTGGATGTAATCAGAGCTCTTCCAAACATCGGTTCAGGGCTCACATTGATGGGATGAAGATCATGGATGTTATGTAATTCAGAGGAGCTTCAACCGGGTGGGGCTCATTTTCTTGCAAATGTTGGATCGCATTTCACAAGAGTTTGGGAGTTTTTCTACTTTACAGACTGCAATTTTCCCATTCTCTGAATAATTACGCAACAATCTTTAGGAATGAAATGTTAACACAGAGCAGGAATGCATTCCAGGAAGGATAGTTCATGACAACAGACTGACCTAAAGGCACAGTTTGAGTTTTTTGGTTTTACTTCATGAGCAGAGGGTGGTCAACAAATCTTACACACATCTGGTGGACTTTTGACTAAAATGAACAAAACAAGGATTAATTCAGAAACACAGTAGAGCAGCTTTCATAATGAACCGTGTAGTCGTGCAGCTCTTTGCTCATTCAGTCCTCAGTGGGTCACACAGCGACCAGCAGCTTATAGCCGCTACAATAGATGTGTTGATGGAGTGATATGTGAAAAGGCCAGACTGTGTCCTCTGAGAACACATTAACCCTCTGAACCCTGGACACTTTCTGGCTGTTTCTTTGCTCCTGTCACAGTTTTCACTGTGATATAAAGTCCTGCACCTCTATGAAACATCACAACCATGGCCAGAATTAAAGAGAACTGAGAAAGATCTACTGTGGAATATGACAAAGTAGGAATGCAACAGATCATCCATCCATCCACCATCCATCCTCCATCCATCCATCCACCATCCATCCTTCATCCATCCATTCAGCCATCCATCCATCCATCCATCCATCCATCATCCATCCATCCATCCATCCATCCAACCTTCATCCATCCATCATCCATCCATCAATCCTTCATCCATCCATCCATCCCATATTTTCTCATTGTTAAAAATACACATATTAAATGAATAAATATTAAATAACTAACTGTTGTGCTGATTATAGAAAAATGCTGTAATATTTATTGTAGGTCACACAAGCTTTATTTTATGATATTTTCATGTAAATTTTCTGGTAAAACAAACATTTTTTTAAAGGTTCAACCTTTTTTTTTGCAGGAAGCACATTTTTAACCCTAAAATCAACAGTATCAACACATTTCTATACCGTAAATGAAGTAAATGTTTTACTGTAGCTTTACGGTAGTGTTCTGGAAACCACAGCTGCTGGAACTTTACCGTATAAATAACAGTTTTATTTTTGCTGTGTATCTTCATAATAGCTCCTTGTTAATCCTATTTTTGCTCAAATTCTTTCATTTTTTTGGATTCTTGGAGGCACTTTTAGGACTTCTTTGAAGACATGTTCATCAAAAACTTCTTGCTTAAAGGTTCTTTGTGGAACTACAAATGAATTTTCAATAGCATCACTGCAGAGCCATTTTTAGTTCCAGTTAGCACCTTTATTCTTCTCAACATAGACAGACATGTTCAGGACAAAGCCTGAAGTTGGCAAATGTCTTCCTCAGTCTCATAGAAGCACTTTTATGTAAATTATAAGTGAATGGAAAAACTACAAAATCCACCTAAAATACAGTTTTGGACAGTTAACATGCAACTTTCAACATTTAAGGTCCCAAAAGGATTAATACTACCAACTTTACTGACTCTGTTTTCCTCTAGCGTGATGCAGACGTTAATTTTTGTATTATCGAGAGAAATAAATGCTCTAACAGAGGACGAGGACCATGATAAACTGACCTAATGTAGACATTACTGTGTTGCGTTTTCACCAAGAGAAAATCCAGATGTCCACAGAGACCAGAATAAACATGAAACATGATCTGCATGTAACCGTATATATATCAGCCTGCTACTGACCCACTGTCCTCACAGAATAACTGACCTGTACATGATGGCAGCAGATGAGGCTGACAGCTTGACATTAATCTATTTCAGTAGTATGAGCATGTGAGCGTGTTTCTGCTCAGAGATTGTAAACAGGTCACACATACGCTCCGTACTGCAGTGGACATTCATGATAGTAATGCAGTACTGGCTTCTGCTCATCTACCAGAACCTATCAGGGTCTATCAGTACCTCCAACCTCCTCCACCCTCCAGAACAACGCCCACCTGAGATCCAGGGATCATAACTCTCTTCATCGCCAAGGTTCTCCCTGTCTTTGGCTGGAATTTCTTTCACTTTGCTGCAGCGATTGATTGATTGTTGGAAAGTTGAAAGCCTAATTCTTTCTGTTTCTACACTTTCCAGCTCGAATGTCTTTCGTATATTTTAAAAAAAGATAACATGTCTCTGAAACCTGGTGGTTCTGAAGGTTAAATAAGAAGATGAGTCCTCATTTTTTCTTTCAGAACTCCTCCCCGGATGGTTTGGTCTCTATTCTGAAGAGGAGGAGAGCCTCGTTGGATGGTCTACCTCCTCCCAGCACTGCTGTGACCAAACAGAACTCCAAACGCAAAGTTCGCTTCAGTGAGCCAGACGACGGCATCGAGCAAGGTACAGACACCGTGAACAGTGTTTTACTGTGCTGATGAAATTAAGAAAGCAGGAGAGTCGTCCAGTGTTTTTACATCAACAGGGTGGAGGACAGAAAAACTGGTGTATTTCTGCAATAGTGGGTTTTCAGGGTTAAAATGTGCTTTAATGGGTAAATCTGTACAATGGGAAGGAACATCCTGCAAGTTTTGTCTTTATGTCACTAAGTTCACGCCAAAAAATACTAGTTTCATACATGACCAGCTGCAGTCCTCCTCTGTATCACATCTAGAACACGTCTGGTAGTTCAGGTTTATATTTATCTGATCTCTGTGGCGTGTTATAGAGTTGGTGAAGAAAATGATCATGGATTAATCTGTATCTTGCATTAGTGGTGGCTGACAAAGCTCTGCATCAGTCGTTGTATTCAGCTCAGACCCCCGTCTCTCCAACCCTAGTCTTGAAGTTCCACCATCAACAGAACATAAAGTTTAGAGGTAAACCCTCATGGAGCAGGCTTTCTGTTCCAGTGAGCACTGGTAGAGTCATTTCAGCTGCTCCTAGAAAGGATCTTAGATAACCTGTCGCCATGTTTGTGTATAAATGTGTGCTGGTCTTACTTGTAGATGAGGTGGGTGGAGACTCGTGCCTCATCCTGCTGCTGCTGTGTCTGGTGACGGTGGTGATCAGCGTTGGAGGCACCGCCCTCTACTGCACCCTGGTGGACACCTACTCCAACATCTGCACCGACTTCACCCACAACGTGGACTTCTACGTCATGAACGTACGGAGGTTCTTTGAAGGCCTCGGACGCTGGCTGCCCCCCCGGACTTAAGACGCTCGGTTTCACCTGCGTTCAAGACAAGACAAGAGCTGCTTCAGCGGTCTGAGCTGATGGACGGATTCTGATGCTGCCGTCCAGAGACTAAAGGATCTATGCTCTGAAAACAGCTCGCATCACATGGACGTTACGGTTTCTGTACGACTAAACGGGTGCTTAAAGCGACACCAAACACGAAAAACTGTCAGAAGTTCTTCAGCTCAGAAGACAAACGTGTGCATGTTGTGTGATGTGAAGAACTTGTTTACTACTGTGTGTGTGGACGTCCAGACTCACACCAGAGGGCTCACAACTCTCAGCTATATTTATACTGAACCACAAGATGTAGTTTATCGCTGTCGTCGTGTTTTCCTCACAGGTGTAGCAGCTGTAACTGTGGAAGAGTCCGTCTTATTGAAGCTTTCCTGTTTGATTTAGACTTCTACAAAGAGAGGCTGTCATTAGAATCAATAGGTGTGTGACGGGTTTATAATGATCAATGGACCAATGAGGAGTTTTCTTTACCTCACTTTTAAGTTTATCTTCCCATTATCTCTCGGTGTACGCTTATCAGACACAGGAGAGCTCCAAAGAAAGTCAACTATTAAGCTCATCTCCAATTTTAATAGATGATTTATCAGTTTGAGTGATTTTTGGTTTCGTTAGTCTTCCAGGACAACCAACCCATTAACCCTCCTGTCGTCCTGCGGGTCAAAATGACTCGCTTCAAAGCTTGAAAATGTGGGGGAAAAAATATATTTCCACAGTGACACTTGTGATGTCCGCATTTTCAACATTTTTGGAAAATCTTTGAACATTTTTTGGTGAAAAAAAGAAATGTTAAAAATGTTTCTTGAAGAACATTCACATAAAAATCAACCAAAATCCAGCAAATTTCACTGGATTTTGGTTTATTTTTATGTGAATGTTCTTAAAGAAATTATCAGAAGTTTTACTGATATATATGGAATCATTTTAGATATTTTTAGGATTTTTTTAAAGATTTTCACTCATTTTTTGAAAATATTCATGAGAATTTTCTTGCCACATTTTGGGGATTTTTTAAAAATAAAACTTTTAAGGGAAATTTGAAGGAAGTATTGGAATTTTCTTCCTGAAGGTTTTGCAAATTCCTGAAAAGTTTCCCAGAATTTTTGGATTTTTTTCAGACAAGGAAACGATATTATTTGGTGCCTGTAAATGAGGACAACAGGAGGGTTGACTGAGTTCATTATTTGATGATGAAAACAATCATTAGTTGCCGGTGTTTCACATTTTTAAAAAGTACGAGGGCACAAAGACTTTATAATTTTGTATAAACACTGATTCCTGATGTAGACGAACCTTTTACTAAAAATTCTACTTTCATAACTGCACATTTACTTCAGTACAGGTGATTACTCTAAACATTCCTCTTCTCAGACCAGTTCCAATAGAAGCACTGTCATGTGTTTGACATTTAGTGCTCTATTAAATGAAGACACTGTAGCATTTTACAGACAACAAGCATCCAACATACCAGCTAAAAACAGTAAAGTCATCATTAGTATGCAATAGAGTGATTTCATAGCTGCTCCACAGACTCAGGCACTATCTGGTGTTTAATGTTTTCATGTTCATCCTCTCATATGTCACCCTGAAGCTTCCGTCCTACAGGATTTATGATTAACCCCTTCATTATTACGGATACACAGTGATAGTAAATGAAATAAGGATATATGGATATATGGATGGATGGATGGATGGATGGATGGATGGATGGATGGATATATGGATGGATGGTTGGATAGATGATGGATGGATGGTTGGATAGATGGTTGGATAGATGATGGATGGTTGGATAGATGATGGATGGTTGGATAGATGATGGATGGATGGATGGATGGATGGTTGGATAGATGATGGATGGATGGTTGGATAGATGATGGATGGATGGATGGATGGATGGATGGATGGATATATGGATGGATGGTTGGATAGATGATGGATGGATGGATGGATGGATGGTTGGATAGATGATGGATGGATGGATGGATGGATGAAGGATGGATGGTGGATGGATGGATAGGTAGATAGATTCCAAAGGGAAGTTCAAAAGAATAAAGTATCTTTCCATCCATCCATCTGTTGTTTCCTGGCTGGCTCATGATCACAACAGAAAACTGGAATCACTACATTTCATTAGATGGAGAAACTGAAATGTGACCAGCATGTTCCTTTATCTGTTTCTTGATTTGTGTTTCAGTTTTTATCTCCTCCTGAACTCCAGATGTTTGCAAAGTGACAGATGTTCCGTCTGTGTTGTCGCTGTGGATGCTGTTTACCGACCAGTGTCGCGTTATGCAATCCACTTTTATGGGTTTCAATATTTATTTTCGTTTGTGTCCACAGGGGAAAACAGAAATCTATTAAATAAGAAACGTTTGCACTTGTGTTTTCTGCTTTTCACTCATCATTTAACAATGATAATAATGTCATGTTTACTGATCATATGAGGAGTCTAACATTCAGTTTATTTTCAGAGCTTACCACTAGATGTCTCTCCACTCCACAGAATCCATTTAATCTAGAAACTTCAGCACATTCTGCTGCAGTACTGCAACAGCAAATTCAATCTGTGGGTGCAGACAGAAGGGGAGGGGATACATCCCTTACAATGTGTAGAAAACACACATTCTAAACACATCTGAGCTATTAAAGTCTAGGGGTTTATAAACTCATTAAAGGATTTAACCATTGATGGGAATAGAGATAATAACCCAAACTAAATACCCCACAGAGGGCAAGAGCTTCATCCAGCTGTAAGCTTTCTGTTGACTCAGTAAGGATCACACTAAATCAGATCTATGCTAGGTAAATACTTCATGCAATCAGACCGTACATATTGCTCTTATGTTATATTCTGAACTGTCTCCTGGTGCCGGAATTTTGTGTTGTCCTTCACATAAAAGACATTTACAAAACAAACTGATGCAGAGAGGGGGCAAATTGGTGCATAAAAAATGTCCTTCTAAAAAGTCAAACGATGGGTGCAGCTACAGCTGGTGTGAAGTCCTGTCTATCATACTTCTCTATACTAGTTATTTGTAGCAGAACAGGACCATGATAATAGATGCTGGATGGCAGTTAGGCCTGATGTCTGATTATCAGCCCTAAACCAAAAAAGCTCCTTGTTTAGTTTGGGACAACTGCCAATCTCCTTCCTTCTCATTACTGAAATATTTTCACAATATTATTCTTGGATAGGAATAAAAACCGTGATAATATACGGGATGTATTGTTGCACTAAAATGGGAAGCAGAAGAAAAGAGCAAAAAATATGTAGAATAAAATTAAGAAAATAAATAAAATCAGATATTTAAAAAAGGCAGATACCTTTTTAATGCTAGGCACCTCTTTGAAAATGACTATGGCTGTAAATCATTATACAGTCTGAGGTCAGTTTGATATTAACACGGAATAATGACTAAGCATGTAGAGAAGCAGTCTATTTACCTAAGCAGTCTACTTCATATTCTCCATTTGTTTTAGCCTGGAATATCTTGAAAATTGTGTGAATATCTAAAATTATCAGGTTAAAATCGGTGCATTTGTTATTCTAAGCTAGCACCTTGTGGGCCAAAATGCTAACATGTATTTAACTTTATAAATATAGAAGAAGAGTGAAATAAACGAGTGTTTGGTTAAATTTAGGCTTTAAATTACTTAAAAACAACTTCTAATACGCCATTTTCTCCTCTGTTTTGACTGTGTTGTTGCTGCTGGTTAATCAATCACAGGTGACCGTTCGTTGTTTCACTTACGTTACGTTTCTACGCTCAGCCAATCAGCGCGCGCAAAACACGACCCGAGATCGCCCTGCGCATGCGCCAGGCGGGACCCTAAACTGAATCGTAAACAATGGCGGCCGTGACAGCCAGCAGACCGTACCATATCATCGTCTTCGGCGCCTCCGGCTTCACCGGGCAGTTTGTGGTGGAGGAGGTCGCCCGCTGCGCCGCGGAGAGTCCCGGGGGCAGCTCTCTGAAATGGGCCGTGGCCGGGAGAAGCAGGCGGCGTCTGGAGGACGTGCTGAAACAAGCCGCGGGGAGGCTGTGTATGTGTGACGGTGTTCTGTAGCTAACCGGGACCGGACTATCTGGTGCCAGCCGCCTAACGATTAAATATCAGCCTGCTTTCACTGCCGCAGGACACAGGCTGGCTGACAGAGTGTTGTTGTGTGAGAGTGTTGCAGTTCTGAACTTGACCTCTGAGTATGAGTTGTTCTTCCAGCTACATGTAGAGGAACACGGGTCATGTTATTGAGCAGCTTAACTCACAGTCTGAGGCACCACAAGCAGTTTAAAAATAATAGACATTTATTATTTATGCTGTAGATGACCTTTAGAAGCTCATACAGATATAGAGATGTCAGCGAGAAATTAATATTTGCATTAGTGTTGATAGGGAACATTAAGGACTCAGCTCAGCTCTGTATTCTGTAGATTTATCCTCTTAATCGCATATTTTTTACTTTTAAGTGGATATTCAACACCAGACACTGGAGTAGTGAGAGTGTGAAATAACAAAAATAAATCCATAAAAGAATAAGCAAATTAAAGTGGAACTATAAAGACAAATAAAAAGAATAATGTTGCTATATAAAGAAGTATCAATCAGAAATGAATCCATAAAATAAAAGGTTAATAACAGTAGAAATATAAATACAAAAATAAAAATTTTTAAATGCGGAAAAAATGTGCTTATTAATAAATAAATAAAATAATAATAATTTGGCAATATTAATAAAAAATGGATCCATAAAAGAAAAGCCTAGTAAAAGCAGAAACATAAAGACAAATAAATAAAATATTGAAAAAGAAATGTGCTTGTAAATAAAATAAAAATAAATAATGTTGCTATATAAAGCAGTATTCATTAAAAATGAATCCATAAAAGAAAAGGCTAATAAAAGTAGAAATATAAAAGCAAAGGAAAGCACATTTCTTCTTATTATTTTATTTAAAACAACAACAAAATCAATGAAAGTCTGGCAGCAAATTTGCTCAGAAAAAAATGCTATAAAAATAATATACTGTAATGTTTAAAAAATAAAAACTGAAAATAACAGGAAATATATGTGAAATAATATATATCAATTTATAAATAATATATATTTTATGGTCATTCACTGCAAAAACAAATTATTTTAAACTTTCTCATGTTTTTAAATGTTGATCTAATTAAAAACGTTTGCGTTTAACATTTAAATTAATGAATTATACATTTTCTGTACAAAATCTGTACAATAATAGTTTAAAAATCTGTATCATTCTTCAGTCCTTAATATACATAATAGTTTATAGTAATGTTATGATCAAGCTTTGTAAAAGGCCAAATTTCCACTTACATTTAAAAATGTGTTTTTTATGATGAACATTTTTTTCTGTGATTTGAATATGCTTTTATAGTTTTGTTTCTTGTCTTAACTACGTTTCTTTTTACCTCTAGTAGTTTTACTTTACTGTTGATTACACATCTGTAAATTCATTCTAAAGGCAATGAGTATTTAGAAGTATGTAGAAGTTTCAGTTGGTGAAAGATGATCTCTTTTTTTTCCCTCCTCTTTCATCAGCCATGCCTGAGCTGAGGACAGACATAGAGATCATCGTTGCAGACGTGTCTATTGAGGAGTCGCTGGCCATCATGTGCCAACAAGGCGTGGTGATCCTCAACTGTGTGGGACCAGTAAGTGTTCATCAGAGCATTTAAAACAAACCTTCAGATGACAGTCCAGACTGAGGGTTTGTGTCTGACTAGATCTCTTTATTTGCTTTTTCTCCTCCCAGTACAGATTTTTTGGTGAACCAGTGGTGAAAGCTTGTGTAGAAAATGGAGCTCACTACATCGACATCTGTGGAGAGCCTCAGGTAGGCTGGAGTTAGAAGTCTGTTTCTCTGGACTCATTATGTTCATTTTGTCGTTTTCTTTTATTTGATTAGTGATTCTTTTTATCCGACAAAGTTAGAAAGGGTGAGACACGTCATCAACACGTCATCACACGTCATCAACACATCAACATTTCATCAACACGTCATCAACATGTCAGCATGTCATCAACATGTCATCAACATGTCATCATTTCATCAACACGTCAACAACACATCATCAACATGTCATCAACACGTCAACATTTCATCAATATGTCATCAACACGTCATTTCATCAACACGTCAACAACACATCATCAACATGTCATCAACATGTCAACATTTCATCAACATGTCATCAACACGTCAACAACACATCAACATGTCAACATGTCATCAACACGTCAACAACACATCAACAACACGTCATCAACACGTCAACATGTCATCAACACGTCAACATGTCATCAACACGTCAACATGTCATCAACACGTCATCAACATGTCAACAACATGTCATCAACACATCAACAACATGTCATCAACACGTCATCATGTCATCAACATGTCATCAACATGTCATCATTTCATCAACACGTCAACAACACGTCATCAACATGTCAGCATGTCATCAACATGTCATCAACATGTCATCATTTCATCAACACGTCAACAACACATCATCAACATGTCATCAACACGTCAACATTTCATCAATATGTCAACACGTCATCAACACGTCATCACACGTCAACATTTCATCAACACGTCATCAACACGTCAACATTTCATCAACACATCATCAACATGTCAGCATGTCAACATGTCATCAACACGTCAACATTTCATCAACATGTCATCAACACGTCATTTCATCAACACGTCAACAACACATCATCAACATGTCATCAACATGTCAACATTTCATCAACATGTCATCAACACGTCAACAACACATCAACATGTCAACATGTCATCAACACGTCAACAACACATCAACAACACGTCATCAACACGTCATGTCATCAACACGTCAACCTGTCATCAACACGTCAACAACACGTCAACAACACGTCAACATGTCATCAACACGTCAACATGTCATCAACACGTCAACATGTCAACACGTCAACATGTCATCAACACGTCAACATTTCATCAACATGTCATCAACACGTCATTTCATCAACACGTCAACAACACATCATCAACATGTCATCAACATGTCAACATTTCATCAACATGTCATCAACACGTCAACACATCATCAACATGTCATCAACATGTCAACATTTCATCAACATGTCATCAACACGTCAACAACGCGTCATCAACACGTCAACAACACATCAACATGTCAACATGTCATCAACACGTCAACAACACATCAACAACACGTCATCAACACGTCATGTCATCAACGCGTCAACCTGTCATCAACACGTCAACACGTCAACAACACGTCAACATGTCATCAACACGTCAACATGTCATCAACACGTCAACATGTCAACACGTTATCATGTCATCAACACGTCAACATTTCATCAACACATCGTCAACATGTCATCAACACGTCAAGAACACGTCAACATGTCATCAACACGTCAACATGTCATCAACACGTCAACAACACGTCATCAACACATCAACAACACGTTATCAACATGTCAACATGTCATCAACACGTCAACATGTCATCAACATGTCAACATGTCATCAACACGTCATCATGTCATCAACACGTCAACATGTCATCAACAGATCAACAACACGTCAACATGTCATCAACACGTCAACATGTCATCAACACGTCAACCTGTCATCAACACGTCAACATTTCATCAAAACGTCAACACGTCATCAACACGTCATCAACATGTCATCAACATGTCATCAACACGTCAACATGTCATCAAAACGTCAACACGTCATCAACACGTCATCAACATGTCATCAACATGTCATCAACACGTCAACATTTCATCAACATGTCATCAACACGTCAATAACGCGTCATCAACACGTCAACAACACATCAACATGTCAACATGTCATCAACACGTCAACAACACATCAACAACACGTCATCAACACGTCATGTCATCAACGCGTCAACCTGTCATCAACACGTCAACACGTCAACAACACGTCAACATGTCATCAACACGTCAACATGTCATCAACACGTCAACATGTCAACACGTTATCATGTCATCAACACGTCAACATTTCATCAACACATCGTCAACATGTCATCAACACGTCAAGAACACGTCAACATGTCATCAACACGTCAACATGTCATCAACACGTCAACAACACGTCATCAACACATCAACAACACGTTATCAACATGTCAACATGTCATCAACACGTCAACATGTCATCAACATGTCAACATGTCATCAACACGTCATCATGTCATCAACACGTCAACATGTCATCAACAGATCAACAACACGTCAACATGTCATCAACACGTCAACATGTCATCAACACGTCAACCTGTCATCAACACGTCAACATTTCATCAAAACGTCAACACGTCATCAACACGTCATCAACATGTCATCAACATGTCATCAACACGTCAACATGTCATCAAAACGTCAACACGTCATCAACACGTCATCAACATGTCATCAACATGTCATCAACACGTCAACATGTCATCAACACGTCATCAACACATCAACAACACATCAACAACACATCAACAACACGTCATGTCATCAACACGTCAACCTGTCATCAACACGTCAACATTTCATCAAAACGTCAACACGTCATCAAAACGTCAACACGTCATCAACACGTCATCAACATGTCATCAACATGTCATCAACACGTCAACATGTCATCAACACGTCATCAACACATCAACAACACATCAACAACACGTCATGTCATCAACACGTCAACCTGTCATCAACACGTCAACATTTCATCAAAACGTCAACACGTCATCAACACGTCAACACGTCATCAACATGTCATCAACACGTCAACATGTCATCAACACGTCATCAACACATCAACACGTCATCAACACATCAACAACACGTCATCATGTCATCAACACGTCAACATGTCATCAACACATCAACATTTCATCAAAACGTCAACATGTCATCAACACGTCAACAACATGTCATCAACACGTCATCAACACGTCATCAACACGTCATCAGCACGTCAGATGACGCTCTGAGGAAAACCACAGATGCAGTTCAAACATGTCAGCAGATAAAAAACAATCACCCTTACAAACTTTATCAGATAGAAAGAATCGCTAATCAAAGTCCGTTTCTGTTTCTAGGAGTTAGTCCGCTGTCTTAGTGTGTCGTACAGCTGACATGTCTGCGTTAGTTGTTGTACATGTGTGTGGATAAACATCCGTCCTCTGCAGTTCTTAGAGCGGATGCAGCTGGAGTACCACAGCAAGGCCTTGGACAGAGGAGTGTATGTGATCGGCAGCTGTGGGTTTGACTCCATACCGGCAGACCTGGGGATTCTCTACACCCAGAGGCAGTTCAAAGGTGGGAAACTAAACGCCTCATTCAGCAAAGAATTATAAATCTGAGTCACGACATTGGAATGAGCAACACTGCTCTGTCAAACTTTGTACTGTCGAAATATCAGATTGTTTTTGCAAAGATGTTTGTTAATTTCAGTGTTTTCTGTTGTCTGAATTTGAATGTATTCTCTCTGACTTTCTGATTTCAGGAACTCTGACAGCAGTTGAGAGCTTCTTGGACATCAGCAGTGGGCCTCAGGTAGACCGGCATTAATAATAAAGTCATTTTAAAGTGAGCCGACACTTTAAAAATCCACCGTGTGGCAGGTCTAACAGTGGATGTTATAGATCGGGGAGTCAAACTCATTCTAGTCCAGGTTCCACATTCAGCCCAATTTCACATCAAGTGGACCAGTAAAACCACAGCATGATAACCAATCAGAGATCAAATATTGTTGATTCAGATGAATCCTGTATTTGGGTTAGACTTGAAGGACTCCTGGATAACATGGGCTTCCTGTACGGTGACGTGATTAAAGCAGCTCTCACCCTCTGCAGGGCTTTTCTGGCCACGATGCCACCTGGCAGTCTGCGGTGTACGGCTTCTCAGACAGCCGATCTCTCCGCCAGCTGAGGAAGAAGTTTGGCCACAAGCCGCTGCCCGTGGTGGGAGCCAAAGCCAAGAAGAGGTGAGGCCATTACTGAGCCATTACTGTCTGCTGAGAACACTTCAGTTTACGTAGCAGCGCTCTGGCAGCCAGAAGCCAAGAAAAAGACGTGTTTCCTCAGCGATTTCCCACTCAAACTGGACTCTTTTGTTTTCTACACCTGGCCTGAATTTCAACCGTCTGAAGTAAAAGCTGGAATATTTTTGTCAATACTGTTGCCTTTATTTAAATTGTGGAGCTGCTGGAGGAAATGCAGGAATCACCAAATAAATGCAACACAGTGAAACTTTGACGAGTTAGTTTATCCTCTGGGAGCCCTTATTATGCTCACTTAGAGGCTTTTAATTTTTATAATATGTTTAGATGCTCTAATAAAAAACTAAACGTGCTGTTTCAGTCATCCTGTACGTTACTGTAGTTCCTCTTCTCTCAGTTTGGCTGTAACCTTGTAGCTCCTGTCTCTTTAACACCCAGGATTCAAGCTGCTCTTTCTGCATTTATGTTTTTTTAAAGATACTTTTAATGTATTTTGATGCAACCCCAGCACATTCTAGTGGTTACAAGGATTTGGTTTTCACTTTATCTTTAAAAAATGAGGGATAAACCCCTAAAACCTCACTTTAAGTGTTTGGGTTTATAGTAATAGACAAGATAAGACTCACAACTAAAAGCCTTGACAAGCCTTTTTTAAAATCATTTTTACCCCCTGTAAAATCCAATCTGCTCTGATTGGTCAACCGGCCCAACAAAAGCAATGCAATGTTGGTTAAATAACCCCAGATCTATGAGTACTTCTATGATTAAAGTGAACTGATAAAATGTCTTGCACATTTACTGTAATTCCTGGTTTCGCCACCAGGTGGAGACTCCTACGGTTTACTATTGTAGTTACTTATTTGGACAACCAGCAGGTCTGTGTTGGCAAACAGAGAGCATTGTGGGAGTTTAGCTCAAAAAGTACCGCCATGAGGAAGTCTCTGGTAACAGTTAATGCCTTTAGAACGGAGCTTTTATTTTGTGTTCTGTGTTGTACGTCCACCTCACTGTGACCAACAAAGCGTCTGCGTCAGGTCATGGAGTGATATCCGCTGAGTACATGTCATGTTAATGATTGATTAGGTATTGGCTGATAAGGCTGTCGATTATTTGTTCAGGAAATTGTTCAACATTTGCATCACCTACATTTAGCTCCAACAGAAACGGCTCTACTGAGAGGATAATGCAGCTGCTGGTCAGACGCTGTGCAAACATGGTGAAATAAATACAGAACGGAAGAAAAACCTGGACTTTAAAGATTCAGTGTTTTCCTTTCTAAGTGTGTAACTCACTGAAGGAGAGCAGCATAATGTGGGTTCTTTAGGTGATTGTATAGAATCTAACTTCACACAGGTACAGAGTTTCTGCAGGATCGCTGTAATTTGCAGACTATTACTGTCTGGCAGAGTGACTTACATCCAGTGTAATGAGGTTTTTCTGGAACGTGGAGCCTGGCAGCAATGGAGAGGCAGATTTAGGAGACTGTCAGTGGATGAAATGAGCTTGAATACCTCTGTGCTGAGGCTGCAAGCAGAGAGAGACACCACTTTGCTTTCTCTTTCAGTAACTTTGTGTTTGTGTGTGTCCAGGGGTTTTTTGTTTTTCAGCAAGGAGCTGCAGCAGTACGTCATCCCCTTTATGGGCTCTGACCCCTCAGTCGTCAGGAGAACCCAGCGTTTCCTTTACGAGGAGGAGCAGCAGTCACCGGTGAGATAGAACAACACAGGAACCATGTTTCTGTTGGTGATCACAGCAGAGTTAACCTGCTGGTGGAGTTTTATTCTATAAGACATGTAGTTGATTATAGTTTCTAACAGTAGACTACATGCACTACGTCCCTCTGAGTGATATTAAAGGGGTGAAAAGTCCTAATTTTCTGCTCAGCTGTGGCATTAACTGCTTGATATGTCTGCAAGCATTTAAAAAATATCACATGACAACAAAAAAGGCTTAATTTAATTGTATAATCTTTAAATTTAAGCTAAATTTGACTGTTCTCCTGTCACAAAGTTGTGATTTAAGCTCTTTAGCAGTTTTTTTTTCCACATTTCTGTAATTGAAATTGGACAGAATGTTAATATTTATGGGAACAGATTCTCTGTAATTGCGTTTTAACACCGCAGGTCACAGTGATGTGTTTGCTGTGATGCTGATGTGGCGTTACTCTGAGGCCTCGGTCACATTTCCATCCATCTGCAGCCGTATTGTGAGGCTTACAACCACCTCCTCATCCAAGCTAATGGGAATTTTTCTAATCTAACAGCTCGGTGCGTTTCCACCCCAGAGCTACGAAGTCTCTCCAGACTGTATAATCAATGATTCTGCATGGCCTGTTCGAGGCAGTAAATAACTGGGGATGCTTTGAAATGTGTTGCCTCAGGACCAGAAGGATGGAGAATAGCTGGTGTCTGTTTATGGGCTTTAGGAACACCGTGTGCTACGCTGCTTTAGAGGACACAAAGCTTGGGTAGACTCCATACCTGGATACGTGGCATAGCCCTGTTTCCTCTGTGCTGTAACTGGGTCAGCCACTTCAGCAGCTGTCACTGTTTTGATCCCAGACCTTAATGAAACCATCTCATTATGTTGTTTGGACCGCCGTCTACGAGCTGAGTGGAAATATGATGAGTCATCCTTAGTGATTCATCACTTCCCTCCCCACTGTTCATTACTCCCTCTGACATCTCATCTCGGCCTCCCGTCGCCCTGCTCTGCTTTTTATTTTCCTTCCTCCAACTGTCCCTCTTCTTTTTCCTCCCTCAATCTGCCTCCTGTTCTTTTTATTGCTTCCTTTCCTCATCTTCCCCCCCGACATTCCACTTTCTGTCCATCTTTCACCTCTTATCTGCATCCCTATATCGTTTCCCATCTGTCACCTTTACATTCCATTTTTTATTGTCTACAGCATCGGTGTCCAACATGAGGCCCGTGGTCCAAAAGTGGTCCTCCAGAGGGTCCAATCCGGCCCTCAAAGTGTAGAAATTACAGAGCAGACATTAACTGCAGATTGTAAATTAGTAAAACTATAAATTTAAAATCATTTCTAGACCATGACGAGTTGATTGGATCAGAAAGTAAAATACTAGATTGTTCTTTGTTCTTTTGTTGTTTTGTGTCTCATTTTTGTAATATTTTGTCTGTTGTTTGTCATGTCTTTTTGTTGTTTGTCTCATTTTTTTTGTCATTTTATGTTTTATTTTATTCGTTGTTTTGTTTTTGCTTTTGTCATTTTTTGCCTTGTTTGTGTCATTTGTCGCATTTTTTTGTCTCATTTTTGTCATTTGTCCGTTTGTTGCTTTGTAACTTTTTTGTCAAATTGTTAGTCTCGTTTGTGTTTTCTTTCATGTCATTTTTTTCTCACTTTTGTCATTTTGTCTGTTTTGTTTCGTGTCATTTGTCTCATATTTTGCCGTTTTTTTCTCGTTTTTGTTGTTTTGTGTCTTGTTTTTGTAACATTTTGTCCTGTTTTTGGTGGAGGTTTTTTTTGTCTTTTTTTGTCTGACTGTCCTTTTGATCATAAAGTGAAATACTATATTGTTTGGTTCCAGATACCTGCAATTAAAATGTGTAATTGTGGTTATTTATAGGTTATTCTGCTGTGGTTTTACTGGAGATCAGACTGGACTGAATGCAGAACCTGGACTAAGATCAGTTCATACATGCTTCCTTCCTCTACAGGTCCAGTACAGCGCCTACGTCGGGGTCGGTGGCCTCTTTTCGGTGTTCAAGCTCCTCTGTGGCGGCCTGCTCTTCTGGTTCATGGTCAAGTTCAGCCTCGGCAGGAGACTCCTCACTATGGTAGTTATCGTACATTTAATCTGAGTCTCTTCGACGTGTTGATTTGCAGAGTTGATGCAAAAGATTGAAGACTTAAGGTGGTTATTCTGAGCGTTCAAATCTGTCACAGCTGCAGAACATGTGTAGCTCAAAGACTGCTAATGCTACATGCAGAAGTACAGAGACGTTTCCAAACAGTGGATTTTACAGCTTCAGGTTTTCATCATCAGTCCTCCACTTCACACAAAATGAAAGTACAGTAAATGCAGTCAGGAAATACTGGTGTAGAGTTAATCGTAGTTCATATTTCTGCTACTCGTGTGTTTAACTGACTCGACTAACTGGTTACTTTGTTCTTGCCCAAAGTTTCCATCGTTCTTCTCCTTCGGTATGTTCAGCAAGGCCGGTCCCACCATGAAGCAGGTACTGATGGACTTTAATGGACGTGTTTGTATCTTAAACTCAACTGAAAGCGCCTTTAGGGAGCGTAGAAAATGGCTGGTTAACATTTCCTGCCATTTGGAGCTTTGAACAAGTGAGAGAAAATATACAGGAGGTCCTCGGTTTACGACGTCCTCGACTTATGGCGTTTTGTCTTTATGTTGGAGCGGATGAATACTGATCAGGGCTGCTTTCATTTCATGCTTATTCTGAGCAGGAAAAGCCCTGCAAGCGATCAGTTTATCAGAGATTTTGAGATTTAAGCCTTTAATAAACAGCACCTATGAATGCTCTTTTCATAACTTTGCCTTTGGAAGCACAAATGCATCATTTGAAGTCCTGCCAAACTGTAAGTGATACAAAAGAAGTTATATATGGGTCATTCCATATCATTTCAACCAGTGGTCCCCACCTGACCCTCTCAGATTTTTTAAGTTTTTACATACATTTAGTACATTATATATGATGTGAAAATCCAAAATGTGAATGCTTTATTGTCATTAGTTTCAAAGTTACGGCCATTTGAAGTAGGTAGGGGGTACCCTATTATTGCAGCCAAAATTAAGACTTGAAATTTTCGACCATTTTCAGACTTCTATAACTTCTGAACAACAAAAGATAGCGATCTGACATTTTCAGAATCATTTCACAGTGACCTATAGTCCTCAGAAATGTGAAAATATTTACTTTATATTTATAATTGCATGTTACAGAGAATGACAAAGTTGTGATTTTATCCATCAGGAACTTCTACACTGCTACATTTGGCCACCCATTACACAAAAACTAATCAGATTTTATGTGGTATCATTTGGCTATCTAGGGATTGGATCTGTATAAAATGAAAGTGCTATGGTATGTAATGCATGAAATATGAACAGCTGAAAATCAGAAATATCTGTCCGACCTTCGGATTCAAAGGTCATTATCAGCATGTGGGATAGGTGGTATCAAAAAATAAAAGACATCATGTGAAATTACAGGAATTTCCCTAAATTCTGACACCAAGCTCAACTTGCTTCTATAAACCCTTCTATGTTTCATGTTCAAATCTGATAAATGTCCATGATGTTATTGTATTAGTTGTGTTCTATGTTTGTATCCTGGTAAAGCTGTTCTGACACGTTCTGATTGTTCTGTTGGTCTTTCTGCTCTCATGTGTCTGTATTTATTTTGCTGGAGTTCTGTTTTATCAGCCAGGACGCTGCGCCATGAAATCCTGTTTAATTTGCTCCCTCACCGTTTATCCTCCTCTCAGATAGAGGACACCTGTTTCAGCTTAACGTTTTACGGGGACGGATACTCTGAGGGGACGGATCCGTCACAGGGACGACCCGACGCCAAGATCTGCACTCAGGTGATGGGAGCAGGTGAGACGACCTCAGGCTGGTTAACCCTCCTGCTGTCTTCATTTACGGGCACCAAACATATAGTTTCCTCCACTGAAAAAAAATCTGCAAAAAAATTCCCCAAATTTCTGAAAATTTGCAAAACCTTCAGCAAGAAAATTCCAATAATTCCTTGAAAGGTTCCCTTAAAAGTTTGATTTAAAAAAAAAATACCCCAAATTTGGAAAGAAAATTCTTGTAAATATTTTCAAAAAATGAGTAAAAATCTTCCAAAAAATCCTACAAATATCTAAAGTGATTCCACATTTGTCAGTACAACTTCTAAGATTTTCTTTCAGAACATTCACATAAAAATCAACCAAAATCCAGTGAAATTCACTGGATTTTGGTTGATTTTTTTGGGAATGTTCTTAAAGAAACTTGTTCAAAAAAAAAGTTCAAAAATTTCCCAAATATGTTGTAAATGTGGACATCAGAGATTTCAATGTGAAAACAGTTGTTTTTTTCCACATTTTCAAACTTTAAAACGGGTCAGTTTGACCCACAGGACGACACGAGGGTTCATTGTGGAGCTTACAGCTATTGTACACTTTCTATGACGTTCCCTTAAACAGCTGGATAACGTCGTTTATACAAAACATTTATCTGGAGGAAATAAAGAATATGTTGGGGATTATTTTATATGTTAAATTATTTTATAATCTGTGGGATTTAGAGAAAATGAAGTAGAATCTGTGTGTTTGTGGTCATAAAAGAACTTCAGAATGGATGATAACGCAGCTGAGAGATAAGTCAGTGTTTGGATGTTTGTTTGTTTGACATTATAGGAACAGATGGAATATAACCAGACGTCCTTTAACACACACTGTCACTGCTTTCTGTGCTGTAGACTAATTTCTGGTACATGTACAAACTCTTCTGTGACTTTTAAGCTCTGTGTTTGCGTCCTGTTGTGGACAGAGCCTGGATATGTAGCGACGGTTTCTGCGATGGTCCAAGCAGCTGTAACCTTACTGAACGAGCTGCACTCTCTGCCCAGGAGGTCAGTGAACGATTCATTTGGTTGTCTTTTATCTACACCAGATGCTAACACTGCTGCTTCATCAGTCTGGTAAACAGACTGACAAACAAAAGACTCAATCTAAAACTGTTATGTAAGATAAAATAAATGAAATTCTTTTTCCAGATGTTGCTGAGGCAGCAAAATGCAGCACCCAGTAGAAAAGCAGAGATGTGAGTTTAATAATAAAGCTGATATAAGAATAGAAAAGAGAGGAACACTGCAGGGATTCTGAGGACGTGATGATGAAAACCTGAAAATGAAATAGTACACATGTAATAATACTAATGATTGAACCAGAGCTGAGCTGTGATGATGTGAACGCTCACCTGTCTGATGGGAAATAAAACGTCTGAAGTGTGGCGTCCCATCAGATCCTGTCTCTGTGTCAGAGATCATTTATAATTAGAAGTAATTAATGAAGTTACTGCTGTCTGATGCTACATGGATTTAATAAACTTATTTAATCTTTAATAAACTCCTACAAACAGCAGGAAGCAACAAAGCTTCAGCTCCTGTTAACGTTTTATCACATCCTTGATTCCTGGCATTTCATTTTGTAGATTTGGAGTATTATTGTGATCACTTTTTTACAAAAACTACATAAATCTAAAGTATCTCACTGCAGTAAATTGACAGATAATGCAAACTGTAGTTCTCTATGGAAGCACTAAAGTAAGGTCGTAAACAGAACAACCAACTAGAACTCATAATGAATGGCAGTCTGTCAGTAATATTCAGTAATGACGCCTCCTCCAAATGAATTTAACTCAGATTTTGTGGAGTCAGTGGGAAAAAAAGAAAAAAACCTTAAGCTGACAAATGTTTTACAGCAATTTATCTTTTATGACAAAGCAGCCATTTCTACAGCTTTATTTCACATTAATGAGGAATTAGTTGTAAGGCTATAAATAAATGATGTCCAGAATGTTCCCACCTCTGACTGTGTTCTGTTTGTCAGTTACACTTTTACTGAAAGCCCAACCATTAGCTTAATGCTACACATGTTCATTAAATGGTGCTGATCAGATAAATAGATAAAATAATGTACTTGTTTTGGAGGTTATGTAAACTGTAAACATTTTCACTGTTAATAGGGTCACCAGAGGAACATCGGTCACAGCCTGAGACAAGCTGTTCCCTTTTATTCCTAACAGAGGTTACATATATGTCAGAATCTGCATGTGTGGTTCTGTAAATAAGAAAACAAGCAATAAGTATACAAAACTACACAAACACGTAACAACAACTATCATTATAAATAAAAACAAAGAACGTATTCAGCTAGCAGTAAAATGCACACAGAGCAAAGGGACGCTAACACCAGATAAAGGTCTAAAATAAAGTAAAGCTGGCCTTTTCCTGTCCACCTTCATCACACTAATACATGTGACTGAGAAAGGCTTGCTAACTGTCCCTGATGCTCTCTGACATGTTTTTAAACCAGTGTTGGTGCTGAAATGTGGAAAAAGATCACAAACCACTTCACACAGTTCAGAGTACAAAATCTGTGAGTGTTAAAGGGACTAAAGGCAGCATTTCTGTGTGAAAATGACAGAAACGTGACGTGGCCTGACCTATGAGACGTTTTTACAGAAAAGTTAACAGGATGCCTGTCTGATCACTTCCTGTCTCTTTCATTCAGTTCTTAACTCGTCTTTTCATCTCCAGGGGAGGAGTTTACTCTCCAGGATCTGCCTTCTATAAGACCAGCCTGATCGAGCGCCTGCACAGCCACGGCATCAAGTTCTCAGTCAGAAGCTACTAGTGAGCCTCTAACAGCAGCTCTGTGAACATCTCACCACCCTCCAGCATGTTGTTTGTCCTCATGTCTGCTGGAGACGCTGTGACCTTTCATCCAGACCACACCGCCGTCTTTCCACCACCGGTGTCTCTGGGAAGTCCCTGAACCCTGCATCTGTTCTTGTTTTAACCGTCACTCTGTCATTTATCAGGGGACCACTGATGCAGAGAGCTTCGTAGTTTGATCAAGGACTCTTCAGAAAACACAGGCCGGCCTTCACAAGCTCCTCTTTCTAAGACGACATGTTTCAATCTGGGAAAATTCAAAAGCTTACTCAACGTTCTGAGGACGAATGATGCTCATTTCTAGATTCAGTTCATAAAACACTACAGAGCTAGCCTAGCCATGCTACACCCATGTTTCTGACGGCACCAGGGTCTAGGGAAGCTCGACAGGGAGGGAGGCGGGCTAAAAGGTTGTCTATCAAATCACTCTGCAGCAATTGGGTAGGTATACAACCAATCAACGCAACGAATAGGCTGACGTAGTTCCGAGAGCACCGGCGGATTGTGGCTAAGTCCCATTAGCTTCCCAACCAGCGGAGCCAACTGGTATATTAAGGATTTGCCATATCCCGTCGGCATAAGTCCAAATGCGTCTTTCTTCTCAATGAAACACTTCAGTGCCGTCCTTTGTTTATCTTTAAAGTTGAATTTTAGCTTCAAATCTTTAAGGGCTGTGGCCAAAGCCGAGTCCAAAGATAACTGTTTATTGTTTCCGGTTGTTTCTGTCAGAATCGTCGCGCCTCTGTCGTCACTTAGTTACGCCCGCCTTCTGACTCTACACTTCATGGTGATTGGTCCGGCCAGTTTTAGGAGCATCCAGCCTCGAGCCTTATGGAGGGTAACTAGACCCACCCTGGCAGAGAATTAAATTCGTTGCCGTGGGTTGTCTAGCGCGGCTAGGCTACTACAGAGCTATTTACAGATTAAATTCTGAACTTTACAGTTGAGAAAATAACCCAAGTTTTTAAAAATGAAATGAATGAATTCTAGAAAACCCCAAAAGTCTAGCACTAATACACTGAAGCTGCTTTAGAGTGTTGATTTAAGTACATTTATTTCATTGTATGCTTCATAAATTATCCAGATGTGCACTACAGTCTGTGTTAACTGTCTGCATGAGACTTTAAGCTGTTCTATTCACAGGGATGTGCTCATTTACTGCATTTATCTACAGCCAGAATGTGTCATTTAAGATAAGTTAGTGGGAGAAACACAGCCGTGTAAATCCTAAAACAATGATCAGTTCTGCTTCAGTTTCTGCTGCATAGATGAGTTTTAGATGTTTTACCAAAATGAGAAGAATTGAGAATCAAAAATAAACACTTTTTTTAAACAGGTTTTGCCGATTGGTGCCTCTTTCATTCCTGAATACCAGAGATGTCAAACTCATTTTAGTCCAGTTTGATCTTATGCCTCGGTTTATCATTTATTTCATTACAACTTCCAGATCACAGAGAGTCTACAAAGAACACAACATTTAGTCACCTGGAGCTGAACCATGGAGGGTTTACTGGAGGATCAGAATGACAAAAGTCAGACAAAAAAGATGAAAAAAGACAAAATATTACAAAAATGAGACAAACAACAAAATGAGGAAAAATTCACATAACAATAGCACACATTGAGGGTTCTTACTGTCTACCTCCTCCCAGGAACCTCTGATTGTTCTCATAAATGATCTAATCTAGTCTGAAGTCTCTGCTGACTGACAGCATCATGATCATTATTCATCTGACAGCTCAGAGCATGACAGGGATCAAGAACTGTGGCAGAGGAAACACGAGATCTGAAATGTTTTCCTGTAAATTCAGTTTAACTTTCATACCTACACGACTGGTCATCAGGGGTCATCCAGATAATTCCATATTTTCCATTTAAACTCCCACTTTCATCCATGTACTCACATAACTGCATAAAGGTTTTCTGATCATCAGTGAGCCTTTCAGCACCGTTAGTTAACACCAGGGGTGTCCAACATGCAGCCCATGGGCCAAAACCTGATGGCAACTAGTATGAGATGGTATGTTCATCAGTATGCACTGTCCTGTCCAAATAAATAAAGACTAAATAAATAAAGATGAAATAAATAAAGACTAAAAACGGCCCTCCAGAGGGGGCCTGTCTTTTCTGTAATTTTGGATTATTTTTGTGTCTTTGGGATAATTTTTGAGTCATTTACCACAAATGTCATTCTGGACTCATTTTCCATAATTATGGATCATTTTCATTCTGGACGGATCAATGTGTAATTGTTGGACTTTTTGTGTCATAGTTGACATTTTAGTGAAATTCAGTCATTTTTTTATTTATAAGTGATCATTTCCATCATAAATAATTATGGAATTTGTCAAGATATGATCATAATGAACATAAAAACATTAGTTCTTTTATTTTTAATAAAAATGTATGCAGATATAACCCATGGACTTCAAAAGTCCCTTAATTATAGATTGACCTGGACAATTTTTGATTTTTTTGGACAATGTCCGAGTAATTTTGGTAAATTTTCTTGTCATTTTCAACAAGTTTAAAGTCAGCTCAGATCGTTTCTCATCATTTTGGATCATTTTGGTGTTTTTGGGATAATTTTTGAGTCATTTAGGACAAATTTCATGTCATTCTGGACTAATTTTTCCTAATTATTGAACCAGTCGTCCCCACTGGTCCATGATAACGTTGTAAAGCGTGACTCTTTCCTACCACCAGGTGTCAGCGTCTCCTCTGCCTCTCTTCCTGACTAATATTTCCAGTGACACAGCCCAACATGACAGTGGAGGTCATTCCATGCCTTTGAGGATGCAGACGGGGAGCTGGGCCTTCATTAAAACACCGTTAAAACCGGGAGGAAACCGGGACAGTCAGTGGAAGGTTACAGTGAGGTAGCAGACTTCTCAGAGCTAATATTAGGATGTCAAGGTCAAACGGAGCTGCAGGCTTTTGTCTTTTTCTGTCCTTTTCTGTGAGTCTCATGTGCTGCCAGCATCACTCTAATAAAGCAGCAAGAAAACGGAATGAGCAAACAGACAGGAAGCCTCTCTGGGGTAAATATCAGAGTGATGGGAGGCCGCTGGAGGGGCAGGAAGGCAGCTGGGTGGGGTGGTGTTTGTGCTTTATTGCCCTGCATTAGAGCGGGGCAGAGATTGCAGTGGTTTCCCTTTGTGTAACAGCCCCACCCTCCTGCCCTGCTGCAGATATTCCCGTCATGTCCTCACCTCAGCAGCTCACATCCCAATTAGTTTTATTGGCTCCACCGTCATTAAGTACAGTAGAGCTGCTCCTCTCAGCAGACGGCATCACAAGTCAAAAGAACACGTTAAAAACACTGGAAAGGCCTGCTGCTATGATAAGACCAAAACAATACCTAAACAGAGCTGCTATGGAGGGAAAATCATCCTAACACTCTGTAAAAACGTACTGCACTGAGTAAAAGTATGCAAGTATTATCCAATAATGTTCTCTAAGAAATAAAAATAAGCATTATTATGGCTGCTTAGAATGTTGTTTTTTCATATTCAGCATTCAGGCTCCTTACTCATAAAAAACTGCCTCTACGGCGATGAAAAAAGTTAAAGTCCTGCATGGAAAATCCTACCGAGTATTACCAGAAATATGGAGTTAAATACGAAAGCTCAGTCCTGGTTTGTTGTCTCTGAATGATTGGATACGATGTGACTCTGAGCGTTCCAATTATTACGAGATTAAAGAAGAAAAACTAGAGCTCTCTACTGTCTCAACCATCCACAGTAAAACACACGAGTTCATGAAACAATCAAGCTCTGAAAATTACAGATTTAAACCAATCCGGTGGCATCACTGTCTTAATTTTAAAAAATACAATTTACTGAGTTTAGAAAGCTTCAGCGATCTTTGTTTCATCAAATGAATCTTTAAATGAATCAATAAATCATCCAGATGGAGGACGGCACCAGAAGATCCAACAACAACAAATGAAAACATCACAACTACTTCTGGACAGACGGACCTTTCAAGCTAAGCTGTCACATCTGGAACGCATCACCAAAGGAAAGTAATATGACAACAGATTAAAAACTGTACGGCAAAAGCCAAGTATTAGTGCTGCACATTCTATATGCAAGACATCAGATGTTCTCCATGTTAACTGCATGGTCCCTGATCAGATAAATGAATGAACAAATGATCAAAGAACAGATGCATTCAGGGGGTGATGGGTTAAAGGGTCGGTTCAGGTGTTTTGGAGTGGGGTTATTTGAGGCACTCAGCATGGAGAAAAACAGGAAGAAAAAACACAGCACACCTTTAAAACATCAATACCGGCTAAATTTAGAGCATTTTCACTGCTGTAGCTTGAAGTCAGATCGGCCTTTCTGCAGAGAGAACGGAGCTGTGATGTTCTGTTCAAAGCTTTAACCGACAGGACGCTCAGTTTGTCGCTCACACTAACACGTTAAAACAGCAGAAGAAGTAAGTAGACTAAACTGTCAGAATCAGATCTAATGTGTGTAGAGTCGATTCAGAGCTGCACTGAAGTCATGTTTGGAGTCAGAGGAGGCTTTTTATTGCTGCAGCATTCAAGGATAAATCAGAAAAGAAGCTGTGAGAACTGTTCTGGAGCTCCATGTATTAAATACTCAGATTAAATTAGCACAACTAATAAAACAACAACTTTATATGCTTAACACTGCAAAGCCTGCCTAAATACTAAAATGTTAGAAGAGAAAAGTTAGAGTACAGGGCACCAGACAGCAGAATAAAATCAAAAATAAAAATTAAACCACGCGAGATAGAAGAGAACCAAACACAGAAATATCTCAGACTAAAGTCAATCAATAGATCCAAAAAGGCTGGAAACCACACTGTCAGAATAATAAATAAATCTGCAGAAGAAGAATAAAAATATGGAGCAAAAACAAGAAGCCAAAAAGTGATGGAATACTGGAATGTTCAAATGCTGTAAAAACTATAAAGATAGTGGAAAATATCTATAAAACAATGAGATTTTAAGCAGATTTAAACGCAGTAAAACATTCATGTTTAGATATTGTAAAAGAACAAGCAGGTTTTTTTTTTTTTTAATTCTGATTTTGTTGTGATTTTAGATAAAAATAGAAATTAGATAAAATCTGTAATGTATAAAAACAGGAAAAATCTGTAAAACGACCATTAAAATGATATCCTCCTTAATATAGTTTTTTATTTTCGAAACACAAAATAATTCTATTCTAGTATCTTGAAAAAGAAAATCAAAAGTTCCTTAATTAAGGATAAACTTCCAAATAATATCAGTTCAATAAAGATTAATTTCAGTTTAATTTGAGCTCATTTCAGAGCAATTTAGATCATTTTAGTGCTTTTTCTTTCATCCTGTGTCCTTTTCATTTCATTTGAAATGTTTACATTTTAAAGCAATTTCAACTAACCTGCATATTTTTATTTTTTTTTTCAGTTTATTTCTGTGTTCTTCAGTTCAGTTTTGGGGAGCGAGAACATGAGGTTTAAAAGTGTTGGTGAGGAGCTAACAAGCTAATGAAGGCTAGTAAAGCTGCTAAGAGGAATAAAGCAGCCTGAGCTGAGGCAAGAGAAACAGAAAAAACAGCAGACCTACCTCACCACAGTCCAACAAAGGTCCAGCTGCTGTCCAGGCCATGAGGTGGAGGGTAGAAGTCTGTCCAGGACATGAGGTGGAGGGTAGAAGTCTGTCCAGGACATGAGGTGGAGGGTAGAAGTCTGTCCAGGACATGAGGTGGAGGTAGAAGTCTGTCCAGGCCATGAGGTGGAGGGTAGAAGTCTGTCCAGGACATGAGGTGGAGGGTAGAAGTCTGTCCAGGACATGAGGTGGAGGGTAGAAGTCTGTCCAGGACATGAGGTGGAGGGTAGAAGTCTGTCCAGGACATGAGGTGGAGGGTAGAAGTCTGTCCAGGCCATGAGGTGGAGGGTAGAAGTCTGTCCAGGACATGAGATGGAGGGTAGAAGTCTGTCCAGGACATGAGGTGGAGGGTAGAAGTCTGTCCAGGACATGAGGTGGAGGGTAGAAGTCTGTCCAGGACATGAGGTGGAGGGTAGAAGTCTGTCCAGGACATGAGGTGGAGGGTAGAAGTCTGTCCAGGACATGAGGTGGAGGGTAGAAGTCTGTCCAGGACATGAGGTGGAGGGTAGAAGTCTGTCCAGGCCTGCTGGCATCACTTCATCCTTCACATGTCCAGCTGCTTCTGGGTTCAACATTTACTTTAGTAGTTTGAAGCAAACACGACCAGAAGCTGCATTAATCTGTCTGAAGCCGGCTTTTTCCAGCTCTCACATCAACCTCCACTGTTCTCCATGTTTGTTTGTCTCATTCAGCTCTCAGGTGCTTTAACACATCACTTCCTGTCTTCACTTCCTGCCAGGAGCAGAAATAAAGGATAAAGTACTGTTCTGTCTGGATCCTGAAGCAGCTCAATCACATCTGAATATCTTCAACATTTCAGTCGATATTCTGTTCACAGAATAAATATCCTCCAGGATGTTTGCTCATTTTTGCTCCATAAAACATATTTAGTATTCTGAAACCTCTGAAATAAAAAAAAAAGTTATTTTCCATCTAACCTCCAAGTGGTTTCTTTTGAATGTTCCCCGGGTTCTAACAGTGTTCTCCCATCATGCACCACGGTCACAGAATAATCTTTAAAGAACTCTTAAATTAGAAACATTCACATCCATTAAAGAGCTTAAAAAATCATAAAGAATCCAGTGAAGCAGGAATGAGAAGTCAGTGAACCAGCTTCCATCTGTTTTACTGTTTATTTGTGTGTCATGTTTTTTATTCCTTTTAAATCTGATATGGCTGCTACCTTGACCACAGATCTCGAGTGTCAGTGGGACTTCCTGGTTAAACAAAGGTAAATAAAATAAATAAAGATGTTGTTCTTTTGGTTTGCTTTGAATACTTACAAACCAGAGAGTTTGTGAACGATCAGGAGCTAAAAAACAGCAAAAACAGACAGTGCTCCATAACTATGTGCATGAAAGTCCGTGTTTTTTGTGAATTTCTGTCTTTTTTTTCTTTGCAGAATCTCCCAAACTATGCAGCCCTCTAATGACAGCACACCTTCTGTATGTTACACACATACAGCCTCATTTACCGTGCAGAGCAAACAGAACACCTGAACTCGTCGTTTTAATGAACACATAATGAGTCCCTGAGGAGCTGTCAGTCAGACTGAGTTCTCTTTAAATCTCTTATTTAATTGCACTCATTGAGAGGTTTTCTTTTGAATACCTCCAGGTCAGTTTTATGTGAAGCTTCACTATTTAATCAGAAATTAATCAGTCAGTTGGAAATCTCCTGTCCTCAGGATGGGGATATAGTAGAGTAACCTGTGAGTGTGAATCAGCCGTCACGTCTAAAAATGAGATGACAGGACGTTACACCCTTCATTCAGCAGCTTTAAGCCCTGATAAAATAGAAACAGGTGGGATATATTAACATTCAAAGCGTTACGATGAAGGTTTACAGAAATATTTACAAGTACTGATCAGTAAATAGATTGTTTTGTTTTAAATTCTCACCATAAAGGCTGATGTTGCTGTAAATCTATGGAGCGGCATGGCTCAGTGGGTAGAGTGGCCGTCTTGTAACTGGAAGGTTGCCGGTTCGATCCTCAGCCTGTCGTGCTCATGTCGAGGTGTCCCTGAGCAAGACACTGAACCCCTAACTGCTCCTGGTGGGTTGTGGTTAGCGCCTTGCATGGCAGCTTCTGCCATCAGTGTGTGAATGTGACGTATCATCATGTATATATGCTATATAAATACTACCATTTAAATCTGCATAAACTGTTTTGGAAAATGTGATATCATCATGGAATCAGTATAAACATCCCACAGCATCTGGAGCATTTTCCATGTCATGTCGTTGCAGTTTCAGCTGTTTGTCCATCATTTTAGGGAATTAAACTCACATCCAGAGTGGTCGAGGTTAGGATTAAGCTCAGTAATTGTTTAGATGACACCAGGCTGGAGTTTCTGCAGTGGAAATGGAAAATACAGCGGACAGAAATGACCTGAAACTGACCTGACTGCAGTAGCGTTTATCAATCCTCCTACTGTCTGACCTGCTATGGCTTGGAGTCTTGTCCATTCTGCTTTTCTCATGTAGACATATTATGTAAAATCAAGGGTTCAAACAAATCCTGAGCAGTAAAACATGCAGATTTACTGCCAGACAACCAGTATAGAGCTGCACACATACACGTCTGTTCCACCTCTGTTTGTGCTGCAGGAGGCTGGTGTTTCTACCAGCGATAACTGCTGACTCTGATCAAACCAAACCCAGACTGTACGAACGCCTGAAAGCTGCAGACACGACTGAGCCCAGAGAGGAGGGAGGAGGCTGAGGAAAAAGGAGAGATGCTGCAGAGGGGAGGAAGGGCTGAAGATCCAGAGAACCAGAGGAGGAACGATAAATAAGGCGGTGAGAACGAGGAGCTGCTGGAGCTCTGGGGATCAGTAGAGGAACACTAATCCCACTGCAGGACCACATCTAAGGACCGAAGCAGCCAGAGTCTACCTCATATAGCAACCACACTGACAGGAAAATTCACCCACTGTATGACATGTGTTGTTGTTTTCAATGCCTTATAATGAAGATAATCAGCATGCAACCCTGTTCTCACATACAGTCTGTAGAGAACATACATGTACAGAGAACATACATGTGTAGAGAACATACATGTGCAGAGAACATACATGTGCAGAGAACATACATGTGCAGAGAACATACATGTACAGAGAACATACATGTACAGAGAACATACAAGTACAGAGAACATACATGTACAGAGAACATACATGTACAGAGAACATACATGTACAGAGAACATACATGTACAGAGAACATACATGTACAGAGAACATACAAGTACAGAGAACATACATGTACAGAGAACATACAAGTACAGAGAACATACAAGTACAGAGAACTTACATGTACAGAGAACTTACATGTACAGAGAACATACATGTACAGAGAACATACATGTACAGAGAACATACAAGTACAGAGAACATACATGTACAGAGAACTTACATGTACAGAGAACATACAAGTACAGAGAACATACATGTGCAGAGAACTTACATGTACAGAGAACATACATGTACAGAGAACATACATGTACAGAGAACTTACATGTACAGAGAACATACAAGTACAGAGAACATACATGTGCAGAGAACATACATGTACAGAGAACATACAAGTACAGAGAACATACATGTACAGAGAACATACATGTACAGAGAACATACATGTACAGAGAACTTACATGTACAGAGAACTTACATGTACAGAGAACATACATGTACAGAGAACATACAAGTACAGAGAACATACATGTGCAGAGAACTTACATGTACAGAGAACATACAAGTACAGAGAACATACAAGTACAGAGAACATACATGTACAGAGAACATACATGTACAGAGAACATACAAGTACAGAGAACATACATGTACAGAGAACATACATGTACAGAGAACATACAAGTACAGAGAACATACATGTACAGAGAACATACATGTACAGAGAACATACATGTGCAGAGAACATACATGCACAGAGAACATACAAGTACAGAGAACATACATGTACAGAGAACATACATGTACAGAGAACATACAAGTACAGAGAACATACATGTACAGAGAACATACATGTACAGAGAACATACATGTGCAGAGAACATACATGCACAGAGAACATACATGTACAGAGAACATACATGTACAGAGAACATACATGTGCAGAGAACATACATGCACAGAGAACATACAAGTACAGAGAACATACATGTACAGAGAACATACATGTACAGAGAACATACATGTACAGAGAACATACATGTACAGTGCTGGTAAAACACAGTCACCACCTTGTACTCTTTAAATTTTTATTGATTATTGAAAATTAAATCATGGTCAACAAAATGTAGGTCAATCTATAATTGAGGGACTTCTGAAGTTCATGTTCTATATCTGCATACATTTTTATTAAAAGTAAAAAACTAATGTTTTTATGTTCATTATGATCACGTCTTTACAAATTAATAACTATTTATTATGGAAACAATCACTTATTAATAAAAAATGATTGAATATCACTAAAATATCAACTAAATAACATCTGAGTTCAACACCAACCACCTTCTAATGAGCTAAACAATAATAAAATGAGGTGATTCACAAATAGTTTGGACTGTGTTCTTTTATTAAGGTGAGATGACTCAAAAATTGTCCAAATTGATCCATAATTCCAGAAAATTAGTCCAGAATGACGTGAAATTTGTCCTAAATGACTCAGAAATGATCCCAAAGACACAAAAATGATCCGAAATAATGAGAAAAGGTCCAAGCTGACATAAAACTTGTTAAAAACAACAAGAAAACTGTCCAAAATTACTCAAAAATTGTCTATAATTGAGGGATTTCTTAAGTCCATGCATATATCTGCATACATTTTTATTAAAATTCAAAAAATAAATGTTTTTATGTTCATTAATATCATGTCTTTACAAATTCCATCATTATTTATTATGGGAACAATCATTTATTAATAAAATGACTGGATATCACTAAAATGTCAACTAAATAACGTCTGAATTTAATACCAGCCACCTTCTAATGAGCTAAACCATTTTTTAATGAAGATATTCTCTTATTCAGAGTTTTGATGATGGAAGTGGTCGGTCTAAAGTGTCCCTTCAGTGTTTGTTTGTGGTGAGATGTGGAGACTGTGAAGGCCGTAACATGTGATTTATACCATTTCTATCAAAGCATCCAGTGGCCCTGATGCCCTGTGGATGAGGAGACCAGGACAGAGATGTTTCATCAGAGACAGACTGAGGATTCACAGTGAGCCTTCACTCTGAGGGAACAAATGGACCCAAAGCACGTTTAAATCATCTGTTTAATGCACTGACAGCACAAATGTCTGGATTTCTGTCTTCATCCACATGAGAAAGATCCCCACAGTGCAGCAGTTTGCAGAAAACACACAAAAAATCCATAATCATCCATAAAAGCCTATCACCTCACAACAGGTGTGTTTTAAAGGTGGACTGTCAACAGGACAGCTGCATCAGTATCTGTACCCTACATGAAGCAGTAAACCAACCGGAGAACCAGAGGAAGTGGAACATGCAGACAGTGGAACATACGCCCCACAGAGGCTCCAAAAACCTGAGCGGTCCTCCAGCCCCCTCCAAGCGTATTTCTGTTCTGCTGCTGAATAATGGATGAGCCGCAGACACAGAGGAGAGACGTCCTCTGGTGACGGACTGCAGCTTTTGTTTTCACTAAAGCACCAGAGTTTTCTCAACACTTTCCTCCTTTGTGTCAGAAACACGCTAAAACACGCTGAAACAAAACCAGCCTGAAAAATCATCTCCTTAAAGTAATGCAACAATGAGCATTACACGCACTGTAAAAAATATTCAGTGGAATATGGGTCACAAAACAGAGCGTAGCTTAACATAAAAAAGAAACATGCCCAATTCATGGATGTGTGTTTGTGTAAAATAAACACACCGTTTTTACGTCATTTGAATGGTCTGAACATTAGTTTATACTCCTACAGTTGGAATCATGGATGTTTTATTTTTATTTTTAAGGTGATCTGAACTGGTTTCGCTAGATAGTAGGTAGGGACAGTGGGAGTCTCGTTCATCCATTAATGCGCGTCACTAATTAGATGACTTCATTGTTTTGAAGGACTCTGTACAATTGAGAGAGATGGCCGCCAGGCTCTCAATTGTACAGAGTCCTTCAAAAAAATCCTGGATCCAGATGGTGATCCGGATCACCTCCAAAATCTAATCAACTCTTACTTTTGCTCTTCTGGACATTCTGTAAAAATTTGGTGAAAATCCGTCCATGACTTTTTGAGTTATGCTGTTAACAGACAAACAGACAGACAGACAGACAGACAAACAGATGGCCTGGCAGAGGTCTGCGCTCTCTGAGTGCTTTTCTAGTTAAACAGTCGGATTCTCCTGGTCCGCAAAAGTTCTAAGTCAGCTGCTAGGCGCCAGCTCTTCTCAGAGCTTCAGTGGGACTCTGGAGGTTTAGAAACATCTCTGAGCTTTAGTTAATTCATCACATTGCTGTTTGAAATGAGAATCTGGATCAGATCTGTGCAGCTCTCACATCTTTACTGCGGCTTATAGATCCAATGATTCATCTCTTTCTTTTTGTTTGCCTTGTTTTGTCCAGACTCTACATGCAAAAGCAGAACTTGGTGTCTAGAAGATGTCCTTGATGTTCTATCTACAGTCTTGTACCAAACTCTTATTTACTGAGAGAAATTATTGATATCTTTCCATATTTACTCACACCGGTCATCCTTAGTCTTTTACAGCATGTTCTGTCTACAGGGATCTTTATCCTGCAGGAAAACTTAATTAATTCAGCTCCATTATAACCTATAAAAGTCTCATTCTTCCAGCCTTCAACTAAATATCGACTTAATTAATCTAAATGACTGATTTAAATTCAACTACTGACATGAAGTAACAGAAAACATTCTGCAGCTTCATTAATAAGCTGGAGTTTGGCTTTATTAGGATAAATTACATGTCTGTGTTCATTTGTTCGCAATAAATTAATTAACTAATCTAATCTTTGTCATGAATGTGGTAGATTATTAAGGTGTAGTTTTATTTTCTATCCAATGTTTATGGGAAAATAAATAATGTTTGCTACAACAGTTGCTTTAAAGCTAAAGAAAAAACACAACTTTTATAGTTTTCTGGTTTCTTTTATAATCAGAAAAACTAATGTTACCTTCATCAGTGAGTTCATTCCCCGTTCTTCTGGTCTTCTGTCCATCCATTCTTCATGACCAAACGCCTCCGGATGTTCAAACTTCATCGTGAAGTTGATGAGAAATGGTTTAATGGTGACTCTGTTTTACACGCAGACCTTATTAATGCCACCAAACTTCTCATTTTTCTCTAACATTGAAGTCTTTCTTGTTATGAGTTTAGTCTCCTGGTCTGAAAAATGAAACTAGTGTAAACCACCTTAATCCTGCATTCCTTCTAGCAGCCAGCAGGGGGCGACTCCTCTGGTTGTAACAGTCTATGAGAAAACAATTCTGCTTTTCACTTGATTTAACATTTCAGGAAACATTTTCCTGATGAGTTTACGGTCTCAATGACGAGGTTCATGTCTTTTTTACTTCAGCTTGACGTTCATTTAATAAATTATGGTCCCATTTAGAGGAAAATAGACTTTAAAAGATGTTTTAGGAAGTGGTGAGTGACTTCTTTTGGATCCATCCATCCATCTTTTACATTCCAGAGAATGTAGATTCTTATTTTACCAGAAGGTCAGATTTAGGCTCATACAGTTTAAAAGATCTGAAACTTTTAGTTGCATTTTAGTCAAATCTAAGTTTGTATTTTTATGCTTTGGTCTTGTGCTGATTAAACAAATTAAACTTCTTGTATCTTTAGAACTTCAGAGATGCTTGTTGGTGGATTTTTGTTGTCTTTGGTGGAAGCTGGGCTATTTCCACATTTACATGATTGGTTTTAAGTTAACTGGCTGCAGGCTTTAACATTTTACTCAGTGTACCAACAACAAAGGTATTTTTTTAGGCTTAGAAATGGAGACAACCAGAGTGTAAACAGAGGAGCCTGACTCATAATAAGACATGAAAACATGCTTAGTGATATTTTGGTCTAAAACACTGACATGATGCCAGATTCGTCATGCACTTTGGTTTTTCTGTATCTCCATCATCATGTTGTGAAAAGAGAGGCTGTTATTGATGTATGATTCATGCATGGGGGTGACTAATTACTGATTCACTTTAATAAAGACAGCAGCATGTAGAAATGAGCCCCCCAGCAGCTTCTATGTTTCATCATGTCCCTGTTAATATGAATAATGATCAATAAAAGCTAAATCTAATGTTAAATCTGTCCTGTGGTTTCACACTGTGGACCAAAATACTCTGAACCTGCTTTTATTCTGGACATGTGATGCTGCTGCTGCATCATTCAGTCCATCAGAAAAACACCTGAAGTCAACAAGTTAAAAGAAATAAACAGAATTATGGAAATCCATAGAAATGAATAATACCTTGGATAAATGCTGCAGTGTGGAAAAGAAAAGAATTCAGCAGTAAAGAACAAAAATGAGCTTGATTTTATGAAAATTATGTGAGTATATAAATATTATGAATCCTTCTGAATCTTTCTTTTATGCTGCAGCGTGTAAAAGGTTTGCTTGTTTTTGTTGTTTTTTCTACTTTTTGTCTGACAAAATATGACAAAAAACACGAGACAAGCGACAAGTTTGTCTCATGTTTTTGTTGTTTTGTGTCTCCTTTTTGTCTCGCTTGTGTTTTTTGTCGTATTTTTGTCATTTTATGTTTTGCTTTATTCGTTGTTTTGCGAATCGTTTTTGGTCGTTTTGGGTTTTTTTTGGTCTCGCTTGTGCTTGTCTATTTTTTGTTGTTTTGTTTCTTGCTTTTGTCATTTTTTGTCTTGGTTATCATGTATGTAATTCTTTGTCTAGTTTTTGTAACTTTTTGTCTAAATTTTTTAAGCTTTTTTATTATTTTGTAACTTTTTGTCTAATTATTTAAAACTTTTTTATTTTGTAACTTTTTGTCTAATTACTTAAAACTTTTTTTATCTTGTAACTTTTTGTCTAATTTATTAAAAACTTTTTTATTGTTTTGTAACTTTTTTGCCTAATTTATTAAATTTTTTTATCGTTTTGGAACTTTTTTGCCTAATTTTCTCTTTTTGTTTTGTTCTGTGTCGTTTGTCTTATTTTTGACGTTTTGTGTCTCATTTTTGTAATATTTTGTCTCATTTTTGTTATTTTGTGTCTTATTTGTGTCTAACTTTTGTCATTTTGATCATAAAGTAAATCCTCCATGGTTCAGTTCCAGGTGACTAAATGTTGTGTTCCTTTGTAGACACTCTGTGATCTGGAAGTTGTAATGTGGAAATGATAAACTGAGGATGAATGTTGATAAACTGAACTCATTTTTCTTCATAAATTTCAGGTTGTTCATGATGTATTGTACAAAGATAATTCCTTAAATGTGAACATTTTCAGAGAGTGTTTTTTTCCATTAAAACAAGGGAAACATTAGGAGTTATTAATAGGTTAATATAGAGAAAATTGGGACTTTGGGTGGACTTTCTGGGTGATAATCTCCGTGCACAGATGGCTAAAAGTGAGCTGTGTTTTCTGTAAATGTCTTTCTAGACTTTAGAGACATGAAATCCTCCGAGCAATAACGACAGACACGGCTAGGGTTTATTACTTTTAATCAATTCAGCTAGCTACAAAATGTCCACCACTTCACACACTGACAGGATACAGAGAGGGAGTCTTTAATATTACATGCGTTGAGGACATCAATCTCACAGTTGAACCTATTGTGTCATTCAGGTTTAGGTATTTAATCACCTTACTCTAACTACTCGACATTTTGGCGATTTGGTGTGCATAGCTCTAAAGTACAGAAGCAACAAAAAAACCCTTTTGTATGTATTTTTTTGTTCCAGAGTATAGTTATCATCGTTATTCAATAGTATCATTATTTTTACCAATAACAAACCACACGGGGAGAATAAACTTACAGATACAGTCTTCTTATAAAAGTAAGGTCTTTCAGAAATATGCGTCTTTGCTTTACATTGCAAACGTTTATTTTTTCAGAGCATCCAAAACCTATGATACAGTACACAACCAGTCCTCATCTCTCACCAGAGTCGACATCTTCATCACTGAACTGCATAATCATTTAGAAAACAGGTCTTTTTTTAGTGGGTTTTTTTTGCAATACAACCCCAAGTCCTCGTATTTTTTCAACTTCATCTCACTTTTTTGATCCCTTTTGCATTTATTGTACAACGAGATGGTCACAGTCGGTAAATATATCGAGACAGAAAGAGTGGCACTATTGCAAACTTGCAGGAGTATGGAACGATCAGCTGTGTCCTAATACTGAGCATGCGTTTTGTCAATTTGCTACTGCCATGTTATCATTTTTTATATATATTTTTCAGACAGGTTTTATTTATAAGACTAAAATCTACCATTTGTCATGCAGAGAACGCACAATTCACATCACTTGGAATGCAATGTCTAATACAGCTACAGAGAGTCTAGTTGCACATTGTCTAAACAGTAACTCAGTATGATTGCAATGAAGGAAAATGTACCAACGACTGCCCTTGTTCTGATTGTAAGTGCCCTTTGCAATCCCGTTCAGCGTACCGACAGCTTAGCAAACCTTCACTCGTGTTTTTCCATCAGTCTTCTCCCTTTTTTTAGTCGTGACAACACCAAAATAAGAAGGAGCATGACAGTAGCCTAAATGGAATGACACAGTTTTACTAAGACGATACTGAGATACTGGAAAGGAAAGAGAACCAAAACAAACAGCTTGTATAGCATTCCTATTATATACTTGTCATCCAGAGCAGTGTACTTTTAAAGATATATATATATATATATATATTATATATGATATATTATAATATATGATATATATATATATATTTTGATAAGGAGAATAAAAACTTCACAAGTGAGCTAGAGAGCCATCAAGTCAGCACTATATACAACCTTTGGAAAGAATGATATACGGAGTATAAGAAATCATCTTTTTACGAGGACAATCATCTTGAAAAAGCTCGACAGACGACACACAGAACAACATTTACAATGGGGAGGGGAGGTGATATGTGCATGTGTGCAAACCTAGAAGGTCAATACCATGATGAAAGCATGTCAGCGCCTGTCGATGTGTGGCGCGGGACGCCGGGACGATCACGCTCTGGGTTCAGGGCGTCTAGCCACTGCCCAGCATCTTTGTGGCGCGCTGGTTGGCCTCGTCAATCCTGGTCTTGTTGGAATCAGCCTGGAAGAGGGAGGAAAGGAAGCAGAGGACTGTTAGTTTGGCTGGATGGGACGGTGATTTCATCTTTTTATGGTGGGTAGTGACTTGGGCTGGCCCGAATAGTGGTTTCTGGTCTCCGGATATTCGGGCCCTATTAAAGACGAATATCCGGATATTCGTTGAACCCCGTAACGTCCGACGGGGGAGGAGGGTCTGTTTTGCACACTGCCTTCGTTTTGTCTTCAGTTAAACTGAAGAATTCCCAAACAGAGGAGGTCTTCAGCATCTTGTCTTGTGTTTATGCAACGAAGTGAAGCGTGACGTCAGAGTCTGCAGCAACCCGGCTATTCGGGTGGTGGTAAGAAACACGAATGGAGGAGCAGAGATGAGCCGAAGTGGGCCGAAGGCGGAGGGAAGACAGTAACGCCGAATATTCTCTCAGCCCGCTAACGTCTGACGGGGGGTGGGCCAAATATTCGGATACCAAAATCAACATCCGGATACCACCATCACGAACGAATATTTGGATATTCGGGTCCAGGCCTAGCAGTGACAAAGTGGAATCTAAGTCACAAATCATGGGCCACGGTCTAACACTGGACCGCGTTCAAACGGTAGAGATCTTCAAAGAATCCCCAGGAGAAGTCAGCATTCAGAGGCAGCAGGATTTATTGTTGACAGAAACCCAGGAGGAGTTCTTAGCAGTGATTAACACCCAAGAAAAAGCAGAGATACTGAGCTGTGCTTCTATTCTACTTTTCTAAATCTATTGGTCAGATCATGGCATCAGGTTACCACATTTCACCCCTACAGAAGACATCAGGTCATCATCAGGTCATGTTTTACAGACAACATGTTCAGACTTTGCCCTGTTATTTTGATTTCATGCATATTATTCCTTTATGTATTGTTATGTTTCTGGTACACCTCTTTTAAAAGTTCTATTGCTTTAAGTTCACACTGTTAGGGTTCTGAGTCCACCAAAAGGCTGCTAACTGAGCAAATCTGAAGAAACTCAAGAAGTGGTGTCTCTTATTGGAGAAGAGGTGAATTATGATGTCAGTGGTAAAAAACAATAAAGTTAATTGGAAATCTTGAGGTCTTTAATCTTTACTAATAATGGATTTTATTCCCCTCTGAAGTCAAAGCTGAGGTAAATGAAGTGTTTAATGCAGAATAAAAGTGAAACAGCTCTAAAATCAGCGTTTACCTTCTCCATGATCCTGTCGATCTGGCGGTTCTGGGTGTCGATCTCGTTGCCCATGTCCAGGGCCATGTGGCGCAGGTTACCGATGATGCCGCCCACCTGCTCCAGGTTCTCGTCCATCTCATTTTCCCGGGCATCGTCTGTTACCCTGAAGGCAGGAGGTTGAGATTTAAATACTGCAGCGTCTGCAGGAACACCGGGTCACCAACACGTTGCTGTTACCACCTGGAGGGAGACTCTGACGGCCAGATTTCACCTCTGATCCTCAGAGTCTGACCTCAGGCTCTGCTGCTTTAGTTTATTCTGTTAGCTGCTGCTCAGAACACTGACTGGAAGTGAACTGGAATGGGAAATATTTCAGACTGCAGTGACACCAGAGTATTTTAGACGATATTATCTGATACCCAGCATTAGTTCTGTTCAGCTTATGGAGCCCTTTAAGCTCCAGAGACAGTTTTGTGCTCAGTCTAGAAAACAGACAGAAATGCAGATCTTTCATTCTGAGTCAATCTGACCCGCAGGACGACACGAGGGTTAAAGAACTGAGGCGCCAACAAACTTCACCGCATCTGATGGGGAGCCCAAGACAATAGCTGTCAATAATCAGTTATTGCTCCAAAGCAACTGTAATCCAACATTCCTCATTTCAAACAAACAGTTCACCATGACCGGCTTCTTCAGTGGTCAAAACTGTTTTACCTTCCAGTGGCACACCTGCCCAGACAAACACTGGTTCCTGCTTAGAACGTAGCGCTCATTAGCTCCTAGCATACTGACACTTGGCCTGCATGACTAAAAAAGCAGACAGACTGACTTTTTGTTCTCTAGTTTGGGTCAGACTTGGTAAATGTTTCCATCCACATCTTTCACTTTCTACCAAACTAAGTTGGAACAGAGACGTTTCGTATTCCAAAAAGCTCCAGAGGACATGATAGCATTCCCACTGACAAATAAACAGATCACTGCTTCAAAGTCTAGACTTACTACATTTTCCAGAACTTTCAACCCCGTTACATTGTAGTCCTCTGCATAATGTAGTAACTTTTCTGTGCTAATTCACTAAACGGTTGACCTTATGAAAGAATACTTTGACATTTTTGGAAGTATTTTAGTTTAATTAGAAGACTGATGCCATGTTGGCACGCTGTATGGAACCAGGATCTGGTTTATTTATAAAATAATGGGTTAAATGGTGAGTCTATCTCAGTGTGAGAAATCTCGATGTTGACTTAAGCTGGACAAAAAAAGCAACTAAATTGTAAAAGCAGCAGGTTATTGCTTAAACTTCACATTTACTGGTAAATTAGGCATCATCCTACATTTGTGAACAAAGCAAATAAGCATATATTTTATTGGTACATGCGTTGGTGGTATAGTGGTTAGCATAGCTGCCTTCCAAGCAGTTGACCCAGGTTTAATTCCTGGCCAACGCAAAATTATTTAGGGGCCGGCTGAGTTTCTGATCAGAGGATCAAGGCTCTGTACAATTAGGATATGCGAAAACATCATCTTATAGTGCTGTAAGAATGTATTTGCGACAAATAAAGGCTTATTCTTGTGTTTTCATGGTTCCCTTACATAACAAACTGAAAGCTGTTTCCATTAAACTGTGCATCTAGTTTTATGTCTTCATTCTAAGGCCTCCAGGTTCCTTCTTCATGGTTTTAACAGACGACATCCCATCCCTCCTGTTCTGGCTTCCCTCCACCTGTTGGTTTTAGAATTGATTTCAAGATCTTACTGATCACTTTTAAAGCTCACCAGGGTCTAACCCCAGCTCCATCTATGATCTGTAGAGCCTGTATGATCCTCAGGTGGATCCTTCTGGTCGTTCCAAAGTCGAGGTTTAACTCTAAATCAGACCAAGCGTTTTCCATCAGAACCTCCACTTTGGAACCACCTGCAGAGTCTCTGTCTTCTTAAATCCACTTTTACAGATCTGCTTTTATGTGAAGTTTACTTTCAGCTTTACTTGGTTTCAGTGTTTTATTCTTTAGATGTTCTCTCTGGTTTTATTTGACTTTTAGCTGCCTGCTTCTTTGCTGTGATGTCGTCTCTCTAATTCTTTAATTCTCTAGTTTTTATACTTTTCATTTTAACCCTCAATCTTGTTCTTTAATTTTCAGACTTCCTAGTTCCTTTGTTGTTATGAGTGCTAATCTAGATAATTATTCATTTAATTTATTGTCATTTTTTACTATTTATTGTTACTGACTTGTCTCATACATCTTGTCTGATTGTCTGTGTTTCATGTTTTAACTGTAAAGCTCTTTTTGAACGCTGTTCTTAATAATAACACATTTTATTTGTGAGCGCCTGCCTCGACACACACTTTATGAGAGAAACAAACAATGTAAACTATGTAAATAAAGTTATCATCATTCTTATTCCTCGTACCTGCGGATGAAGCCTCCGCTGATGGCCATCTGTTCGCGTTCGTCCACCACGCGTGCCGGCTGGCTGGCCACCACCCCGTCCTGGTTGTTGCCCCAGGCCTTGCTGGCTCCGCTCTTCATCCTGGGAGAGACGGTTAGTCAGACACTTCACCTGACAGCTCATCGTTTACCTCAACCAGGCTGGCTTCCCGTTAGTCAAATCTACACACAGAGCCTTGGACTTGAGGCAGTGCAGCAGCATTTATAGACATTTATCAATCAGCTGACACAAAGGTGTTAATTGGTTTCATGCATCCAGCACAGAAATATATGGTGGGGACTAGACTAGGTCAAGCAAAGCATAGCAGGCATGGACTGGTTGGTAGACTGGGTTTAGTAGGTTCATTCACTAGTAAAGTGTGTGATGTTAAATAACATGCTGTTCAGAATCAGGCAGGCCTCGTATGTTGAGTCAACTTTGGTGTCGTCTAGATCTGCTGCAACATTTAGCATCTTTTCTCCAACCTACTGCTGCATTGTTTGCAGTGATAACCCCCCCCCACCCCACCCCACTCCAACAGTTACATGTTCCAGTGTGACAGAGAACAGAGAAGAGACAAAGCTTTTAGCAGACACACAACACAGAGTGAACAGGACCGTCACAGTGTTAGCAGGACGACGATCAATGCAGAGGACAAACTGCGACGAACAAAAGGAGACGAAACAAAACAAGAAACTGGAGGGAGTCGGTAGAGAGTAACACCTAGACCTGCTGTGGCACCCCAACCCAACCCTGGTGAACGATTTCTGCTTTCTAGTCAGTCTGAGATGCCAGGTAGCACCATGAACATCTAAATGTCCCTTCACTCCTCCTGTCAGATCCACCTTCAGCTCTGGGGAGCTAACAGCGACGTGGCATCTTTCTGTTTCCTCTCCTGAATCTTTACCCTCGTGTCGTCCTGCGGATTTTAAAGTTTGAAAATGTGGAAAAAATAATATATTTTCACACTGAATCATCTGATGTCCACATTTTCAACATTTTTGGGAAATCTTTGAACATTTTTTGGTGGAAAAACAGAAATGTTAAAAATGTTTCTTTAAGAACATTCACAAAAAATCAACCAAAATCCAGCGAATGTCGCTGGATTTTGGTTGATTTTTATGTGAATGTTGTTAAAGAAAATATTAGAAGTTTTACTGATAAATATGTAATGACTTTAGATATTTCTAGGATTTTTTTTGGGAAGATTTTTACTAATTTTTTGAAAATATTTTTAAGGATTTTCGTGCCAAATTTGGAGGATTTTTTAAATTACACTTTGAAGGGAAACTTTCAAGGAATTATTGGAATTTTCTACCTGAAAGTTTTGCAAACTTTCAGAAATTTGGGGAATATTTTTGCAGATTTTTGGGATTTTTTTCAGAGAAGGAAACAATATTTTTTGGTGCCCATTTCTGAAGACAACAGGAGGGTTAATGCACTTTGACAGCTTCCACCATCCTCAGTAATTCCTCATAAATCTGAGCAGATTTCTCCTTCGTCCACTCAGCAGCGCTCTGTCCTTCCTCTGCTGCTGTTCTGGAGTTTGTGTTTAACCTTGGAGAGCTGTGTGGATGTATTCTAGCTGTATCAGGATGGCGATGGCTCAGCCTCCTACACTGCTTTTATTAATAGAAACGGACTGAGGCGAGGCTTCGTTAGCATCCCTGCTGACACACACCAGCGTGGTAAACACACACTACCTTCGTCTTTTCTCTCTGAATCCGTTTCCTTCGTCTCTTCAGCTTTCTGTCTACCAACGGATATAATTCACGTCTCTAATCAGCTTTGCCGTGATTGAACCGTGATGATCTGATTAGATCCTTTGCACATCCAGACTCTCTTCATTCCTTGAGTTTGCTGCATTTGAGCGATCCACCAATCGCACAGGCAGACAGAATATGGAGGCATTAAGCTCCCAAAAAAGCCTGAAGTCAGCTAGTTCTGAGAGACAGCCTGCATGCTGAGGGGATTAGGGACTGCAGCTGACAGAAAACCCAACAAAAACATGTGCTTTGTCGTTCTGGAGTCCGTCTACGTGTGCGTTCACTTCCCAGCGGGCTATCATGCCCCTGTGTGATCAGGCTGACCTACATGTGAGCAGTTCCCCAGAGGAGAGGAAGCTCAGCAAGCAGCATCCAGAGCAGCATGAAGCTCATGGAGCACAGCGCTCTGCAGGAGAGGCGGCACTGCAGAGAAACTGCAGCAGAACCGCGGTGGGCCGGATCGCTGCACGGAGCCGTGTTCAGACAGGAGGAGCACGCTGTACATGCGCAGAGGCATGACGAGCCCCTTTTACACATCAAACACGGCTGCATCCCTGAACACGTCTCACTGCGCATGTGTCCTAACCCAGATTCCAGCGACGCCACAGAGCTCCGTGTTTCTGTCATCTTTGTTTTGCTGCGTTCACTGTCTTCCTTCCAGCCTTCACATCATGCAGCATTCTGCTTTTTCTCTCATCTTTATTTCTTCTTTTACTTCTTTTTGTCATGCAAAGACTTCGGTTTAAATATACATAAATATATTTTTATCTGTGTGCTTTTGGACTTCCAGTCTACAAAATGACTAAATTACATCTGAAATCCTCTCGGCTGTGTCCGATGGAACCATTTCTTTTTTTTTAAATCACATTTTGCTTTTCTTCTCCTTTCCTTACTTCAGCTAACATGCATGTTCTATCTCTGCAGGCTTTCGGACTTCATGCAGTCTATAAAATCCCCAAATTAGACCTGAAATCATCCTGGCAGGGTCATACAGAACCTTTTTCCTCTTTATTCTACCACTTGACAGTTTTTTCATGCAGCTTTTCCTTTTCCTGTCCCTTTCTGTCTTCTTTTCCATCTGTTCTCATGCAGTTAAATTATCTATTTTCTCTTTATTTCTGTGTGCTTTTGGACTTCATCCAGTGCATAAAATAACAAAATTAGGTCTAGAATCCTCCTGGCAGTGTCACATGGAATCTTTTCAGTGCTATAGCTCTTTTTAGTTTCCCTGTTTTCTGACTAACACATTTCTGACCATCTGCAGTCCCTAAAACATCTGTTTTGCAGAGTTGCTCACTTCAGCAGAAGCAGTCGTAAATGAAACACAGAAAAGATTTGTTCACCATCATCACCATCATCATCATCATCATCCTCTCCACTGTTAACATCAGCATCATGATCGTAGCATCATCACGTGTAGCACTGCTGTTATGAGTTGCATCGTCATGCATGCATGAGCATTCAGAAGGGTCATGCTCGCCACTCATTCCATGTGGTTGGCGCTCGGTGGTCTAAATACGGTGGAGGTGGTGGAGGGGAGGGAAGGTGGTGTTTACGGGGTTAAAGGGGGTAAAAGAAAATAAAAACAGAAGAAGGTCTGGTTGCCTGCAAAAAAGGTGAGGATCTAGTGGATGTTAGAGCGGTGCGGTGGTGTAGAGGTCATGCAGATGAGGAGAAGTGTCAAACAGTCCTGGACCAGGCTGGCCCAAAGCATTCTGGGACCCGAGATCAGCCGGACGTCGAACATTAAGATGATCTGAGTGCCAAGATGCTTCGGGAGCCCCAGCCCTGCTCTTTTAGCTGAATCTGAGAGGTTTTTGTAGATCTTGGGGAGGAAACGGCTGCAGTGAGAGCGTTGTAGAAGTCTCCAGCATCCAGGAGAATAAAACCCTCTTCAGAAGGAATCGATGCAATAAGAGGGACTTCTACAACAGCTCCACCCGCATGCACAGGACTCCCATTAGAAAGGTGTTTGGAGAAGTGGAAGCTCAGAGAATATTGCACTTGGAGAAGGGCACTTAGCAGAAGGGCATTAAGAGAGGCACTTATTGATGAACCGAGGCCGTGTGGAGGAGGAGGAGGAGGAGAGCGTACAGCATGTGGAGGACTGACTTTATGTTTGCACACGTCTGATTCACAGATACTTGAATCTGGGAAGTGGATTGTGAGAGTTTGTTGGACAGTTTGTACTTTGGAAGTGTTTTGATGAAACTTCTCAGACTGATGTGATGTTCAGTCATAGAAGGCACCATCAGAGCTATGTGTATGAATGCATTACCAGAATATTTAGGATGTTCTTTCATTAAAGTCGAACTGAAATTACATTAACAACATGTTTTTGCCATAAAAACATACTTTCCATAGCACATATCAGTGACTCTTGCCATTATTTTCTCCAAAAAGACTGAATACATGCATTTTTGGTTTGGACTGACAGTTGTGGTGCTGGCGAGCTGATTGGGGCAATAAATGTGGGCATGTGGGCAGTTAACCAGCTGGAGAAACAACATTATTACCAGCTGCCACGTCCCATTGATGCATATTACAGATTCATACGCCTTTTTTCCTAAATACTGGACGAACATACAGAAGCAGGGGTCGACTCTTTTTGTTATTTAGGGCCAACACTGACAGCAAGTAATGAGCTGCTGATATTTGGAGTCAGAATGTAGAAAAGGACAAACACAGAACATTACTGAATTTTATTTTTTACATTTATGGTTTTCTTAAATACTGAATATTGGATACAATAATCAGCAAGCTTGATAACTAGTCGACCCCTCATATAGGATTCATGCTGGTAGTTCATTTTTTACTGCTATAAATAGTGAATAATGCAGTTCTGATTAAACCAGGAGTGTCCAACATGAGGCCCGTGGTCCTAAAGTGGTCCTCCAGAGGGTCCAATCCGGTCCTCAAAGTGTAAAAATTACAGAGAAGACATTAACTGCAGATTGTAAATTAGTAAAACTATAAATTTAAAATCATTTCTAGACCATGACAAGTTGTTTGGATCATAAATACTGGATTGTTCTTTTGTCATTTTATGTCTCATTTTTATGTTTTGTCTTGCTATTGTTGTTTTTTGATTTTTTTGTCACATTTGTATCCTTTGTCCCATATTTTTGTCACTTTGTTTCTCGTTCTTGTCATTTTGTGTTTTTCTTTATTCGTTGTTTAGCGTAACGTTTTAGTCGTGTGTTTTTTTGTTTCACTTGTGTTGTTTGTCTATTTTGTTGTTGTTTGTCTTGTTTTTTGGCATTTTATTTCTTGCTTTCGTCATTTTGTGTCTCATTTATATTTTGTCTTTTTTTTCTCTGACTTTCCTCATTGTGATCCTCCAGTAAATCCTCCATGGTTCAGCTCCAGGTGACTAAATGTTGTGTTCCTTTGTAGACACTCTGTGATCTGGAAGTTGTGATGTGGAAATGATAAACTGAGGATGAATGTGGATGAAATTTTGTTAATTTATTTTTCTTCCTAAATTTCAGGTTGTTCATGATGTTTAGTAAAAAGATAATTCTTTAAATGTGAACATTTTTGCACTAAAATAAAGAATTGTGGTTCTTTACAGGTTCTGTGGTTTTACTGGTTTTACAGGAGATCAAACTGGACTGAATGTGGGACCTGGACTAAGATGAGTCTGACTTTCCTGGGTTAGATATTATTTACTGTCTTGTTTCTTGTACTGTGCTCAGTGACAATAAAGTTGATTTTATCACCACTTCTAAACCTCATCCTCTGCAGGATGTGAGGCTGAACACAGCAGTGAATGTGTGGGAGCTTCCTGTGATTCAGCAGCTCCTGAAATAACGTGAACAAAAAACAACATCTAGTGGGAATCGCTGCAAACCTGACGGGCAGCTGGTTAGCTTAGCTCGCTGGATTTAGCTTTGGAATACCAATTTAACAGCAGGATCGGTTCCCACAGGTGTCCAATGATGTGAAGGGACATTTTTAGCGTCCATCTTTGAAAATATTTTATTAGTTTTTCCTCACAACAACGGATGATTCAGATTTCAGTTCGACTTTAAGCGTATATGGTGTGTTAGAGGAGATCTGTGGTGATTTTAAAGCACATCATGTCCTCCTGTGTCCACCTCGTATGGATGAGAAAGAGTCAGGGTTAATTTAGATGTGCAGCAGAGCGGACTACTGGCTGATGGCCATCGTGATGTCACTTCTACCTCGGTTACTGTTTTTTTTTTTCATTTCTCAGGTATTTATCTCTGTATATATTTGAATGGCAGGCAGGCAGGCAGGCAAGCAGCACCTACTTGTTACATGGACAGGAGCAAAGACCACAGAATTTCCCTAGATCGTTCAAATTCTTTTCTGCATCCTTCATGTCCTTATTGATTTGGTCCATTCCCTCCTCGATGCGCTCCAGTTGCTCTGATTAAACACAAGTCATTTATCCCCCACAGAACGAAGCACGAGAAGAGAGAGAGAGAAGAAGAAAGAGGAGGAGAGGAAGAAGAAAGGCAAAGAGAGGACAAAGGAGAGAAGACAACAACTTCAGACACTATGACGAAAGAAAGTCAAACCAAAAAGAAAAATAAAAAGAGGAAAAACTGGACGCCACCACATATGTAAAGAACCTCTGGGGCACGTTGTCAGTACCTACTTGTTACATGGACATATGAAAAGCCCACAGCATTTCCCTAAATCTTTTAAATTTTTCTCGGCTTCCTTCATGTCTTGGTTGATATGGTTCATGCCATCTTCAACACGATCGAGTTGCTCTGGTCAGGACAAAGGGATGACAGTAGTGGAATGAATTTCATCGACTGGTTGACACAAATATGAGTTATGAAGAGCAGCAGCTGAACCAGTGCATCCATTCGGGGGGAGAAAACACAATTATGTGCACTTCAGGAGTTTTTGGGCAAGAAAACGGTTTAGAAAAGGCTCCAAAAATCAAATAATGACAGTGAACGTTATTTATCAGTCGACTCACTGAATCCAGCTGAAATGTTTGGAGGAACAGTGAAGAATTTTTGGAAATGACAGTTATGAGCAGATCAAAACCACTCTGATGTTGTTCTACTGCCAGCAGACACAAACTACATACAGAAGATGGATGCAGTGATGCTGGTCTTTTGAAACCAGACAATAATAAACGAAGAGCAGATCCACCTGAGGACGATGTGAGTCGTTCTATAGCAGCTATCTGTTTGTCACTTTCCCCTAAATGGGATCAAAATTAGCTAAACTAACATCATTTTGTATTCAAAGAGTCTTAAAATTGAAGATTGAGACCATAAACTCTTTTGGAAAATGTTTACTGAGGCAACAAATCAAGCGAGAATTACGGTTGTTTTCTTATTGACTTCTACACAATCTGACTTATTTTTGCAACAAGAGAAGTCGCCCCCTGCTGGCTGTTCTTCTACGCCCATCTTTTATGTATTTTTACAGCCAATTAGCTTAGCTTATGATAAAGACCAGAAATGACAGCAAACAGCTGTCCTTCTAGCGCTGCTTTAGCTTAGCTTAGCTTAGCTTAATCCTCCTATGATCTTCTGACTCAATTTAACGTCTCTAAATAAATGACATCGTTTTATTTCTCCTCATATTTAATGACTTTTTAATGGGGACAGCTGGGTAAACATTAGATTAACGTGATGATTTCAGTGCCCTGTTCACATGTTGTTCTTTGATTCTTTTAGCTCTAAATCATATCAGAAACAGTTGTAGTAGCTTTGGATTATTCTGAGGTCACCACAACGTGATTTTATAATCTTCAAAAAGCTTTAGGGACCTGATCTTTTTGAAACCATGTTAGCTTTTCCTGAACATAATCCCTGTTACTGTTCTTGATAACAGAAATAGTTTTTCATTGAATATTACAGAGAACAAAAACATGTATTTTGAAATAAAATAAAGACTTTAAAACATCATAAAGAGATCTCCAGTTTTCAGTCAGTCAGTGAGATGTTATTGTGATACCTGGTATCTGTTGTATGAGAGGAGTGAGAGGAGGGTTGTTCTGTTTAAAAGCAGTCAACAAAAAGCGATAAAGTTCCTGACATAAACTTGGGGAACAACTTTAATTCTAATAATTTTCTGGAGGTTGAAACTGCTGGAGTCAAACTGAGCTCAACAATTAATGATGTGAAAGTAAATAGGAGGGTTAAGATTTAGACTGGAAATAGGAGAAAACAACAAAATAATTCCTCTAAAACTACAAGTAATGATTTGAATTGTTCAGGTTTTATTCTGGTTTACAGAGTACGACTAGGGGGTTCCTCTATTTCAGTTTTAGCTCAAACATCAGGGTGGTATCCATCTGCCCATCTACCTTCAATACAAGAAAGCAAATATCTGCATCTCCTAAAACATTAAACTGTTCCCCTGATGGATCTTTGTGGTGTTTGCTAAGTGTCAGAGAAGTCTTTTCTTTTAAGTGTCACCAAAGCAAAGAAATGTGACTTGAAGCTGCTTCTTCTCGCTGTTCAGACGTCCATCTATTCCTATTAGTTAATGCTAATGTGAAGAATCCAACACGCTCTTTTGACCTTAAAGCTGCTATAAGAACCGTAACAGTTCAGCTACTGCACTGTAAAAAATGTTCTTAATGTTATGATGGTTAAAAACCGGTCAACTCTGATGTATTTTATTTAACATCAAATCACCATAAATAAGCAGAAAATGCGTCAATATGTTGAACAATACTGTGACTTTTGCATTTAATTCTTGAAAAGAATCCAGTTTTTCAGTTAAATGTACATATTGTTGTACTGGAAACGTGGCAATATGTATTTAACAAGTAACTTCTGCATGTTTGTGTTAATAACGGACTTAAACTTTAATATCTATGACAGCTACAATCTCAGTTTTTGCTAAAAACATATTTATTGTTATATACACTAAATGTTGTGCTGATGATGGAAAAATGCTGCAAATTCTATTTAATATGGTATTTTCAGGTAAATTTTAACGTTTTTAAAGGTTAAAACTCTTTTTTTACAGTAAAATATGGAAGAAAGCACATTTTTTAACCCTGAAATCAACAAAGATCAAAACATTTCTGTACACTAAATGTGGAAAATGTTCTGGCGACCACAGCTGCAGTTACTACTATAACTTTTTCTTTACAGTGTGGGATTATTCAGGTGTTTTAGAGCGTGTATATGAGTCTGTATCTGCAGATCAAAGCATGATGGGGGAGGTTTTACTGCCACCGTGGAGCCAATAAAAACCGTCCTCTTTAGCGGATGTTCTGTGTAACTGGAGTCTGACTGCTTCTGACTGCTTCTGGCTGGTTCTGACTGGTCGTGACTGGTTCTGGCTGGCTCTGGCTGGTTCTGGCTGGTTCTGACTGGTTCTGACTGGTTCTGGCTGGCTCTGGCTGGTTGTGGCTGGTTCTGGCTGGTTCTGGCTGGCTCTGGCTGGCTCTGGCTGGTTCTGGCTGGTTCTGACTGGTTCTGACTGGTTCTGGCTGGCTCTGGCTGGCTCTGGCTGGTTGTGGCTGGTTCTGGCTGGTTCTGACTGGTTCTGGCTGGCTCTGGCTGGTTCTGGCTGGTTCTGACTGGTTCTGGCTGGCTCTGGCTGGTTCTGGCTGGTTCTGACTGGTTCTGGCTGGCTCTGGCTGGTTCTGGCTGGTTCTGGCTGGTTCTGACTGGTTCTGGCTGGCTCTGGCTGGTTCTGGCTGGTTCTGACTGGTTCTGACTGGTTCTGGCTGGCTCTGGCTGGTTGTGGCTGGTTGTGGCTGTGAGCGTCTCTGTCATGCTGGTGGTGGATGGTGGGTCGGTGACAGCTCACAGAATTCCATCCTGATCGTGATTAAAGGCAGTACAGTGCAGGCAAAGTGTGAAGAGGGTGAGGCACGGTTAAATATGGAGCAGAAACTAGTTCATTGACTTCCTCTGGTTTGTAAAATCCCTGGTTTAGATGCATTTATGTTAAAATATACAACAATAAAGTGTTGGGTTAGTGCTGCTGTTACGGTGGAGCATAATTTACTCATTAAAGAAGGAATGTGAAGGAATAAATGCTCGGTTTGGGTTTGATTCGTCCTACTGGGGATGAGGGATGAACGGGCCGTCAGAGGAGGGATTGGTTTCCCTTTTTTAATTTACAACCACCGTGAAACAACGTGACGCTCCACAACGTAAATATTTCAATATGTTAAAGTTTGAAAATGTGGGAAAAAATATTATTTTCACTGTTAAACTTCTGATGTCCAAATTTTCAACAATTTTGGGAAATCTATGAAACTTTTTTGGTGGAAAAAAGAAAATGTCAGAAATGTTTCTTAAGAACATTCACAAAAAAATGAAACGAAATCCAGCAAATTTCACTGGATTCTGGTTGATTTTTATGTGAATGTTCTTAAAGAAAATATTAGAAGTTTTACTGATAAATATGGAATCACTTTAGATATTTTTATAATTTTTTGGAAGATTTTTACTAATTTTTTGAAAATATTTACAAGGAAAACTTTTAAGGTAAACTTTTAAGGGAATTATTGGAATTTTCTTCCTGAAAGTTTTGCAAATTTTCAGAAATTTGGGGAATTTTTTGCTGAATTTTTGGATTTTTTTTAGACAAGGAAACCATATTTTTTGGTGCCTGTAAATGAGAACAACAGGAGGGTTGAGGCTCATTTATAGCGTCTTCCTCATCAAAAAACTGCAGCTAACCAGGGATTGTACAAACCAGGACATGAGCTGAAAGACAAGTGGCTGAATATTTTGTCATTACCAGCTAAATCGATCGTTTGTTTTTATGTTTTACACCTGGTGGAAGAACTTCTTTAACTGTTCTCAGATCAGGAAAAGCTGAAGACTGGACGGCCAGATTGTAATAATTAACTCTCCTGTCATGTTGCAGGTCAAACTGACCCATTTTAACATAAAAACAAATCTAAAAAAAATAGTTTCATGTATTTTTTTTAGTGTGAAGCTTCTTCTGCTTGGCTCAATAAGTGTAATCAACATATAAAATGAAAACAGGGACAAAGCCTCAGTGTTTTAAATGCATTTAACCCATTTTAAAAAAGAAAAAAGTCATAATTGAATTGATAAGTCTGTCAATATTAAAAATTCAAGATGTAAAATAAAACTCTTAAAGCATCAATGTCATGTAAAACTACTCTATTTTATATGTACATTACTCTGATGTACATTAAAAAAGCTTTTTTTATGAAAAATTAGCAAATAATCTTCATGGAATCAGGATCTGTGAGGCGTAAAGAACTCCACTGCACTAAATGTTGACAGAAATGATCAGTAATGGAGTTAGTAATGAGATATAAACTATGTTTAATGGGTTTTTTTGGTTTTCTGACACTTTTGGATGATTAAACATGCCCTTTATTGGACATATTTATAGAGAAACTTCAGTAATTCTGGAGATTTTAACACCAACAGATCTGAGAACAGCTCAGAAATCAAACCTCCACCAGCCGCACTGATTATGCACTGATCTTTTTTGTTTTTTACAGCAGCGGCATTGAATAAACCATTAAATATCCTTCACAGCGTCTGTTAATATTTGGCACTTTTGAGATTCCTTGAAAATGAAATAAAGCTGCGAGCAAATTAAAAGCAGTTAGGCGAAAAAAAAGAAAAATGTTAGGAAAGAGAAGTTAAAGGAAGAAAGAAAAGTTCTCTAAAAATGAAACCCGTCACCAAACAAACAGAAGCATGCGTTAAATCAAAGCCCAAATACTCATTGAAAAAGTCTAAGGGGGGAAAATGAATTAGTTGGGAAATGCATTAAAATGAAAATAAGCAACTGCATGTGAAACAGTTCATCCATTCACAAGGATTTAACTTCTGCAATAACACTGCTGCTTTTATGTTCATTTCATCAGAATTTATGGCTTCTCCTAAACAATCTGTCATTAAACGTGGCGTCGCCTTACCTCCCTGCTCGTCCAGCATAACCAGAGTCCTGATGCCGGCATCTTTGCTCTATTCCACCGAAGACGAGCAGAAAGGAGGAAGAGGAAGAATAAAATGAAACAGAGGTTAGTAGAGAAGCCGTCATAAAGAACACCAACCGTCGTTAACAGTTTTCATTCAACATCTCGTTTGTTTAAATAAACTACACATCGTTTATCAGCCTCATGTCTGTTCTCTGTTTCATTAAAGAATTAAAGACGACATCAAAAGGCTGTTAAAGCTGCAGATGATTGATTCAAAGTTACAGAATCAGCAGGACATTTGTCACCATTTCTGGATAGTTTGAGATCTTTGTTCTTGCAGACAAACAGATGAGATTGATTTCAATCTGCTGCAGAAAAAATGGAATCAGTCTCCAGATAGATACTAAAGAATAGATTAGAAAGCTTTTTAATCCTGTCAGTGCAGACTTTGAACACTAAACTACACTCTCCTGCTTCATATTAAGCATGAAAATATAAGAGAACATTTATATTTTCACAGATAATCCTCAAATAAGTCCCAAAAATGTTGAATTATTTCATTATTTGCTATTTAAAATCAAAGCAGAGGTAGAGAATTACAAAAAAAAATAAGCTCTCCTGGCTCAAACTTCATATTTCGCACAAAGACATGAATGCTGTATACCTTTTTAACAAATTAATCCCAAGAATATTGAATTATATCACCATTTGCTTCATTTAACATCAAAGCAGACGTAGAGAATTTCAAAAAATGAATCTCTCCTGTCTGAAACTTCATATTTAGCACAAAAACAGAAGCGTACACAAATATATTTTCACAGATAATTCTCAAATTGACGTCAAGAATGCTGAATTATCTCATTGTTCTCTACTGAAAATCAAAGCAGATGCAGAGGAATCCAGATGTGCGGATGTAACTGTCCCGTTTTTGCATTTTAAACCCTCTGAGCTCCACTCTCAGCGTGTTTCTGTAGACTGAACCCTGCTGGCATCATCTGTTGATGCTGCTGCACCATCACATGAAATCATTTTCATCTCCACACCAGCAGCTGCTGATCAGAAGGTTCAGAGGTCATTTGGTCATTCCACCTTAAGGAGGAAACATCTAAACAGGAGATCAGAGCGATTCACGCTCATTAAAACCTTTAGATTTCCTTACAGAGTTAACAAAACATGAAGCCCAGCAGCCGTTTCTCTCCAGGTTTTACTTTAAATCGTCTCTGGCTGTGGAACATCTAAAGCTGTTAGTGGCTCATGTTCCGGGTTGGCTGGGATGGAAAGAGGAGGAACAGGACAGAAAGCGTCCTCCTCCTCTAAGATGAGGCACCTGGGCAGGATGATAGGCAGAATCAGATTACGGTGTGTCCACAGCATCGTTCCTCCTCAGCGGTTTGGGACTGAAACCACGCTGATGTTTGAGAGGCGAGGAGGGAGCAGGGCATAAATTATTCTGTAATTCAGTAAGCCGCTGTTCAGCAGAATCCCAGAGCAGCTGAGATGTGTCCCAGAGGAAGCCGGGAATAATCAGACATGATCCCAAACAGGACTGAAGACGAGTCACCGAGTCAGAACAAACGGTGGACGGAAAGGTTTCCATCCATCTGTATGAAGCCCTTTAGCCTCTGAGGAGGGATTACTACTGGAGCTGCAATTAGACGTCAACTTTTTACTGATTTCCAGCTATTTTAGTTTAGTTTAGCATGTTTTAAAACAGGTCAGCTTGTATTAACCCTCGTGTCGTCCTGCAGGTCAAACTGAGCCGTTTCACAGTGATGACCACATTTTCAACATTTTTAGGAAATTTTTGAACATTTTTTGGTGGGAAAAAAAAGAAATGTTCAAAAAAAAGTTTCTTAAGAACATTCACAAAAAATCAACCAAAATCCAGTGAACTTTGCTGGATTTTGGGTGATTTTTTTTTAGATTAGACTATAAAGTCTTTATTGTCCTAATTTAGGCTATTTAATTAGCAGCAGCAGTCAACAACCAGATTCAGCCAGAAAACAGTGCAGTACAACACACAGAAACATAGATAACTAGAAAAGCACTCAGAGAGCGCAGACCTCCACCAGGTCATCTGTTTGTCTGTGTGTGTGTGTGTGTGTGTGTGTGTGTGTGTGTGTGTGTGTGTGTGTGTGTGTGTGTGTGTGTGTGTGTGTGTGTGTGTGTCCGTTCATCTGTTAACAGCATAACTCAAAAAGTCATGGACGGATTTTTACAGGATGTCCGGAAGAGCAAAAGTAACAATTTTGTCCTTCGACCTTCAAAAAAATCCTGGATCCAGACGGTGATCCGGATCACCTCCAACATCTAATCGATTCTTACTCTTGCTCTTCCGGACATCCTGTAAAAATTTGGTGAAAATACGTCCATGACTTTTTGAGTTATGCTGTAAACAGACAAACAGACAGACACACACACACACACAGACAGACAAACTCCAGTGATTACATAACCCCTGGCGGAGGTAATTAATGCTATCAGATGAGTGATCATGACTGTAAATGAAGCCAAAGATACGAGCTGATGTAGAAACCCTACAGCTGAGGAACAAACGATCGGACTCGTCTGTTTCATGTTTTAACCGTTGAAGCTCTTTGTGAACGCCGTTCTTACAGCTGCTATAAATAAAGTTATCATTATTATATAGTCTGATTAGATCATATTACACTTTGCATAAATAAAGTTTGGATTGCAGAGCAGAAATCTTGCGTAATAACGTGAAATCATGTCTGCTATTTTTGCAGTGAAGCGTTTCCTCACCGAAGAGCTCAGACTCATTTTCATCTTACATAACCGCTGATCTGAGGTCAGTCCTCCATTTTCTCACCCTCTGATATTTCTAGACTAGCTGTCTCCATTCTGGGAGGTTTTTTAATAAGGCTTCTGTTTGCTCTGCCTCCTCTCCATCCATGAATGCTGCAGGGCGGTAAACCTCCTCCTCTGCCTGCAGGATGCTGACGATCGATGTGACCTTGAGAGCAGCTCGGCCGACACGCCCTCCTCTTCCTCCTCTTCCTTCCATCAGCGTCTCCTCGGCCGCTCTCACTTTATCACGGTATTATTTATCGGCATGAATGTTTCATGAGCAGATAAAGCCCTGCAGAGCGGGGGGGTGTTTCCAGTAATGTGCTGCTGTAACGTATCACTCAGTCAGCACTAATGGAAACCACAACAACGCTGCCTGGACTAAAGGTGAATCTTGGACTCTAAATCACATCAACACCTTCAGAAGCTGATGTAGAAGACGTGGTTCAGCCGATAAGTGGTCTGATATCAGCGAGCAGAGAACAATGAGGGGACAATGAACTCTAAACGCTGGACGCTACTAAACATCGAAGAATAGTTTGGCATCGTGGGAAATGTTTTTTTGTTGAGATTTATATAAAAATATCATGTCTGAGCATCAAACATGAAGCTCCAGTCAAACAGTTTACTTGATAAACACAAGAATCAGGAGAAAACAGCTCCAGGTTCAGTCTATAAGAGAGGGACTTCTGAAGTCCATGGGATGTACACCCCCTGTCCAAAGTTTTAGGACACTGTCTCATTCAAATAAAGTAGAACCTGTCCTCCTTTTGACAGGGGGTGTATTTCATCATATGGATGTGATCAGGGCAGGACTCTGATCATACATGTAAAGTTTCAGGCAGATTGGAGCATGTTCAGGGCATTTACACAGCATTTGAAATTTCATGGTGAAGGATCAAAATTCCAGAGGCCGCCACGGACACGCCCTTTGACTTTGGAAAAAGATTTTAATAACTTTGGATCGTTAAGGCCTCCTGTATGTACTGGCCCAATTTGAGGTGAATTGGAGTTTCCCCCTAGGAGGAGTTCGCTGTAGAAAACAATGAAAAATGGGAAAAATCTGACATTCAGCGCAGAATAGCTCACTTCCTGTTGGGTTTGGAATGTGGCTGTCACTGACTTTTTTGTTCAGCCTGATGTGCTGCATATGTGTACCACATTTGGTAGATACACCCCCTGTCAAAAGTTGTAGGACAGCTAAAATTCAGTGTTTTTTTCCCAAACTTAACCATGTGTATCTGATGCCTGAACCCGCCAAGGAGTGGAACAAACCCTACATTTCAAAATAAAACCGGTTCCTGCATGGAAATCCTGCTGCACATTCAGGACTCCTCACATGGACTTTAGGTTCTCTTTCAACCTGTTTCTTGCTTTGTCAAACTGTCAAACTACTTGAAGAAAACACACTCAAAATTTTAATAAGAATACAGTTTAGCTGTATAGGAACGTCATTTTTTTGGAGACAGGGTTGCAACTCTTGACAGCAAACAGAAGGACTACTGTCCAGCGGTTTGTTTCCTCGTTAGCAGAGCAGACAGAAAGCGTCCTCCTGTCTGCTTCTAGTTGTTCCTGGAACACTGTTTGTTGGTTTTAGCTGCTTCTTCTTACAAATCTAGGATGTAAATTAGGAAATAATAAAATGTGTTGACTGGGCGCTAATAAGATACTGAAGGACACAGAACACACTAAAGATGTTTTCCTTCAGTTTAAGTTGAATATTAAAGCTACTATTGATAGTTTGAACAAAATCTAAAACTAGAACCTGAATGCTTCGTTTGACAGAGAGCTGTTTGTAAATGCAGACTGTGGAGGACAGACTACAGATTTACTGCACAGCAAACATACATCCACACAACAACAAGCTTCTGATTCCTTCTCCGGTCCTCAGAAACAGCCTTTTGTCTTCCTGCTGCTGCAGCGTCACGCTTGCTGCTGCTTTTAATAATGAAGGCGTTGTGTGGAGAAACTGTCACGGTAATGACAGTAAAACATGAGAAATACTGTCCTGTAGCTGGTAGAATGTAGATGATGTCATCCATAGAGGAGGATTTATCTGTCAGACAGTCTGCTGGTTTCAACTTTAAGTTTGTGCATCAGCTCTTTGAGTTGGAGCCCGGATTGCTTAAAAATGGAAGTTTAAATAACAGTAACAAGATTAGAAAGCACAATCCAAATTAAACAGCCTCATAGTTGTAATATTTAACCTGCTAAAGGTGTGAACATGTCATATATTTCTGCAGAATTCTCACTCCTCAACTTCTTCTGCAGAACTCCGACTCAGACACAGAATGAAAGATCTTCAGCATCACTGCTTTAAGTTTAACTGTAAAAATGTTTGGACATTTTATGGAGAAAAACTGTCAGACCATGACAGTAAAAAGCTGTAAACTCTACAACAGTTTGATGAAGTTTATTTAGCACTGAATCACCGTAAATAAGTTCATAAGGTCGATTTTTTTTCTCTTGAAAAAACACATTTCCCGACTCCTGCACAGTTTTTAATGGAAACATGTTGTAATGTGTAGAACAATACTGTAATGCTGCAGTTAATTCTCAAACAGAATCCAGTTTGTCCAGTTAAATGTACAGAAACAGGCTGTAATATTTATAAGATATGGACATTTCTATATTTATTACGTGTAAAATTACACTTTGTTCCGCTCAAACTGATGCTTTAATACTTATGACAGCTTGAACCGCAGTTGTTGCTAAAAACACACGTTTAAAGTTAAATACACGAACTGTTGTGCTGATTACAGAAAAATGCTGTAATATTTTATTTGTTGTTTTAATGTAAATTTTAACATTTAATTATTTTTACAGAAAAACATGGAATGAAGCACGTATTTAACGCTAAAACCAACAAATATGGTTACATTTCTTTACTGTAAATGTAGAAAACGGCAGCGTTCTGCCACAGCTGCTGTGGTTCTTATAGTAAAAACAGCTTTCTTTCTTTTTTATTTTACAGTGAGTGTTGTGGGTTTTCTTACCTCCTCCACCAGCTGCAGCATACGACGAGTGCTCTCTAGTGACTGTGGAGGAAGAAAAGGACACATTAGTCTGCAGCTTTAATCATCCTGAAAACAAACATCTTCTCAGTTACACACTCAAGAAAAAAAAGCAGTAAACGTTCATTCAGCGGACAAAAACAGAGAATTAACGTCTCTGAGAAGTTTATTTTCACACAATCAGTCCACACACGTGTAACAGCATGAATTCTACCAAGAAAAATAACCAGATTCTAGTAATAAAAGGAAGCTTTGACGCCCTTCCTTCTCTGTGTCTATTATTAGCATTATTTTTTAAAGTTTAAACAAACAAAAACAAGCAGCATTAAAAAAAACAAACATAATAAACAAAACGGACACAAAAAATGATCCGAAATGAGGAGAAACGATCCAAACGGACACAAAACGTGTTGAAACTGAAAAGAAAACTGTCAAAAATGACTTGAAAATGATCCAAAATGATGGAAAATGAGCCCAGAATGACATGAAAGTGTATGATTTGGAATTATCCCAAAGTCAGAAATTGATCCAAAATGAGAGAAAAGATCCAAGCTGACATAAAATGTGTTTAAATTGACAAGAGAAGTGTCCAAAATGAATCGAAAATTGTCCAAGTCAATCTATTAGTGAGGGACTTCTGAAGTCCATGGATATATCTGCATACATTTTTATTAAAAGTAAAAAAACAAAAGTTTTTATGTTGAATGTGATCATGTCTTTACAGTTTCCATAATTATTTATTATAGAAAAAAATCAATTACTAATAAAAAATGACTGGATATCACTAAAATATCAACTAAATAACATCTGACTTTAACACCAGCCACCTTCTAATGAGCTAAACAAGAATAAAATGAGCTGAAATAGTTTGGAACAAAACAAACATAAACAGTCACATATCAGCTTTACGTCTCATGAATATCACAGATTTTTACAGATGTTCTGCATCACTAATGTGAACCAGAAAAACTTTACTGGGACGTACTTTACCCTGCTGATCCTATTCTAAAAAACATTCTGCACGTTCTGGCTTCCATGTTCTGTAAAATGACTCTGGCTGCTTCCATACAGCACGCTAAAATCAGTCTCAGCTGATGGTAGAAGACACTTATCTCCTGACAGACAGAGCTGTGGTGATTCTGGCAGAGATAATTTAATATTTTCAGTATCATCCGTCTATTATTAGCAGACATGCAGCTTCTCTCTGTTAGAAGTGTGAAGCTGCAGCGTCTGATCTCGGCTTTTTAAAGTGACACAGCTTCGCCTCGCTGCTCGTCCGGAGCGCTGATCACATCTGAGCAGCCATTTCTGACGTCTTTCTTCCTCCTCTGCTGCTTTTCAACTCATCTGGTTCTTTCTGCGTTCTTTCATCTCTCACTTTCTGCTTCATGTGACATCTTCTGTCTGCTCCGGCCTGTTTTCTCATCTCAGATGCTCTCTCCACATCTCAGGACCAAAACTCTTATTGCTGTCCGCCATTTTGTGCGTGCCCCTATGTTCATGTGTGTGTGTTTAATATTCTGCTCAGCTGTGCCGCTGTGAGTCATACGTGAAGCTGGAGGGGCGTGGGCTGATCTGCTCTGGGCCACGACGGAGACTTTTAGCTGCACACACACACACACACACCTTCACACTGTCACACACTAGCACACGCTCCACAAGCTAACACACATGCTAACACACATGCTAGCACACGCACACCCTGCTTTTTCTGTCCAGAACACGCTCATGAGTGACCACAACACACACTGCAGATGTTACGTAAAGCCACATGCACACAGACAACATGCAAACGTCGCCGGCCTGAGGCAGGAAGCAGCACGGTGCTGTGATTCCTGTTTACATGCATTAAAGACAACGTTCACTATGAAGCTGCTTTTAAAGTCTCAGTGTCAGAAAACTGATCCTCATTTTCTGTTTTATGCACATAATTAACTGCATATCGATCTATTTTTGTCCAAGATCAAGATAAAGATCCAGAGTTTTTGTCACATGTTCATGTAAGGGTCAGCGGTGCAGCAGTGAATGTGGGATAAATAAATATGAATTATAGTGTTAATAATATTAATTTTTAGCGTTCTTATACCGTTATATTTACACAAAGTCTGCTCTGCCTCCCAGCGGTTGTGTAGACCTCTCCTGTACCCCTACGTGCACTTTTATTTGCCCCATGGCGCCCTATAAATGTGTTTTTCCCGCCTTACTTCTGCCCTTTTCTTCATGTATTCAGAAGAAGAGGTAGGTGAGATTGTGCAGTTATAGTTTGTGTGTTTTAGTGTCATGTAGTCCCATTTCTTGGTCCACTTTCTGATCCTGATATGTGCACTGTTTGATCTCTGTAGGAGCCCAAGTTTATAAGACGGATGATGCATGTTTTTGTCTGCTGTAAAAGTAAGTGTTCTGTCTTGTACTGTACATTTACTGCAGGCCTATTGAATGTTTGCCGCCTTTTTATTCATGTATTTTGTAAGTTTTTTGCCTAGTGTAAAGGATAAAAAATAAACGGAGATCACCTCCAAAGAGACTTATGTCGGCTCATAACGTAGAAGGAAGCCGGCGGTTCCACTAAAGGATGAGCAGTGAAATGAAAAGGCTGAACAATAAGACATTATAAAAGATAAATCTGTAGAAAACATTACAACAGTGTCAGAGCTAATGAGGGCGGAATCTTAGACTAATGTGCAGCGTGTACGTGTGTGCACAGACCTACATGTGATGAACATATGTACACTGTAGAACAGAGGAGGTGTTACATTTCAGATCTATGAATGAAGTCACATCCCTGCAGCACATTTGCATAAACGCAGGCCGACATCTGAAGCATCGCTGCTCTCACCTCGTCGGCCAGCTGGTCGGCGCGTTGCTGCATGTCTGACAGCTCATTGCGCATGTCTGCGTCATCTGCCATGGCTGGATGTGGGGGGTGGAGAAGGTCTCCAACAGGGAAGAGAAGATCCTAGTGGGAATCCGGGGAGGGCTAGAAAAGAGAGAGAACGAACCGTTAGAGGAGATGATGCAGTGAAAACACGGATGATCTGAAGCTGTGATATCAGGAAGGAACATGCAGCCGTGAACACATCAGGATTCAAACCCTCAACACCAAACCTGCATCTCTGAGCAGCTGCTTCTAGACTAATGTGTTCTAGACCAGGAGAGTCAAACTCCTCATGGCTCCTTTGGTTTAGTGCAGAAATGTTCACATTTACGGAATTATATTTTTACTAAACAACCTGACATTTATCAAGAAAAATAAGAGAAATTTCAGCGATATTCATCCTCAGTTTATCATTTCCACATTACAACTTCCAGATCACTAAATGTTGTGTTCCTTTGTAGACACTCTGTCACCTGGAACTGAACCACAGAGGATTTACTTTATGATCAAAACGACAAAAGTCAGACCAAAACAAGACAAAACATTACAAAAATGAGATGCAAAACAACAAAAAAAGAGACAAAAAATTAGACAAAAAGCTACAAAGCAACAAAAAAATGGACAAATGACATAAGCGAGGCAAAAAAAAGCACAAAACGAAAAAACACGATGCATGAAAGAATGAACAAAGCAAAGCACAAAATGACAAAAATGAGACAAATTCTGTATAATGCAGCCCGAAACAAAAAAAGGAGACTAAAAATTACCAAAAATGGAGAAATGACAAAAATGAGACAAAAAACAACAAAACAAGACAAAATGTTACAAAAAAGAGACACAAAACAACAAAAGAACAATCTGTTATTTTACTTTCTGATCCAAACAACTTGTCATGGTCTAGAAATGATTTTAAATTTATAGTTTTACTAATTTACAATCTGCAGTTAATGTCTTCTCTGTAATTTTTACACTTTGAGGGCCGGATTGGACCCTCTGGAGGACCACTTTAGGACCACGGGCCTCATGTTGGACCCTCTGGAGGACCACTTTTGGACCACGGGCCTCATGTTGGACACCCCTGCTGTAGTACATCGATTAACCATGACACTTATGAGTCTTTAAAGACTGATTTGCATTTTCTAACTAACTGAATTCAACTCCAATTCATCACATAAACTGGTGTTTGTGGTTGAAGCTCACATCCATCCATCAACTCGTCCTTCATCAAGGTGATTCCTGCCTCCTGCATCATCATCATCATCATCTGCACAACAGCAGCCGCTAACAGCTACAAAACGGAAAATGTAATCCAGGGAGGCATGTCATGCAAAAATAAATGTATTTAGATGACGTTTATATTTCTAAAAGTCCCACAGTGACAGAGCAGAAGGTGTCCAGCAGGGACCTTCTGTGTGCTTCCTGCTGCAGGTGGAACAATGGAGGATTAAGAAGCTACAGCAGCAGCAGCATGCTCGGTTTGTTTGTTTGTTGGAGGATGAATGGAGCCTCAGACAGAAGAGGGATGGCTGGGATTTTGCAGGATTAGCCTCAGAGACACATAAACAGCCTGTTAGCCGTTTTTCTCCCCTCTGCAGGTCAGGAGAGGACGGAATCAAAGCGGCTGGACATCATCCCCACATGTAGGATTCCTGCTCTGAAGACCATCAGTCTGATGATAGGAGATTATCAGACGGATACCAGACCTCCTTAAATACCAGCAGATAAGTTGACTAATTCATTCAACCACATCAGAAATCAAATATAATTCCCTCCCACAGTTTTCTGGAGAAGCAGTAAATCCTGCTAGAACGATGGCCTTCACCGGCCGGGGGGGAAATAATGATGGACGACTGTTTATTCTGAAAAAAGACCACATGGATGCAGTTCAGTCTTCACTGAAATGACACTAAATTTAATGAAAAGCAGTCCTACTGAGAATCAACTGCAAACAGAAGCTCCACAAACACTCTTGTTGTTGTTTTGGAGCAAATAAAAACTCTTCTTTCCATCTTTTAGCTGCTTGTTTTGGTATAACGGCTCACAGTTTTACTGTTTCGGTTCATTGTGAACAGCAGCAGACACATGGTTCCATCAGTAAACTCCGTAAACCTGCTGCATACCTGCACAGAACCATACAGGAGAAGTTGAGCTGCAGTACTGCTGTGAACTGTTTCTGCTCTGGTGAAGGAAGTTCATCCTTTGACGATTCTATTCGAACTTTAAATTACACTTTTGGATTTCTGCAAAAGTGTAAAAATGACATCTACTACTTCTTTAGCCTTTAGTCTCAAACATCATGACATCCATTCTTTTTAAAGACTCTCTTCAGGGAGCAAATAACAAAAAAATAGATCCAATGACAAAATCGTGTTAAATCTGGGCAAAGCAAATAAATCAGATGGAAAAACTGGAAACTTCAGGCTGAGTTTGCTTTAAATGAAGGTGCAGTAATGCTGATCTAATTGAACCAGATCTAACTTAAAACAGTGGCAGTAATATTACTGTCAGCTTAATTTGGACAAACTTCATTCAGTGGAAGCATTTAAGCTAACCCAACAATCATCCCTTAATGCTCAGAAGATGAACAAATGAGCCAAATACAGTGAAACCTACAGAGTAAATGTTAAAACTAGTGCTGTCAAATGATCAAAAGTTTTAACCTGATTAATCATGATGATGATTAATCCGTGTTAACGCGTTCATTAATTCTAACTGAAACACATGGATCACTTCTAAAGGCAGAGCAGCAGGTTTACCTCAGAAAAAGTAAAGAAGAATCTCTAGAATCACAGTTTCTGACAATGAAAAAGCAAACTGACAGCAGATAAACCCTCTGGACCACTATGAGCAAAACAAATCCCAACACTGAAGCTTCAGGTAAATAATCCACAGAGTGAGAGTCTCAGACAGACGTCTCCACCCAGCCGGACCACTCTCATCCTGCTGATGGTGGACCAGTCTGTCTCAGAGGTCCTCTACGTTTGTCCAGAGACGTTCACAACATCTGCTGGTGTCACACTCAGCAGCAGGATATGAAGCTGTTTTATTACCAAACCATAGCCCACAGAGTCACTCACACCTCCCAGCGTTTAGACGGATCCATTCAGTCACAGACGTCCTCAGACCAGCAGCTGCATCCTAACGATGAACTTCAGAGGAGCTTTTCTATCTGAGCTGTATCTCTGCAGTCTCTGGCTTCACATCAGCGTCGGCCATGTTGGCTTACATAAAGCTCCCGGCGGTCAGCTCAGCTCAGCGTCTGAAGCAGAAACACTTCTTAGAGGGAAGAAAGGCCTTCTTCATCATCATCATCCTCATCCAGTCCGTCTGGTTACGTAACCAAATTCAGGCAATTAAGTTTAAAGCGTCCACGCTGACCTTTTACTTTACGTCTCAATTACAGCTTCACAGTTCAGCTCTGGAACCGGTCTGTCATCAATAAATCTCAAAGGCTGGCAGAGATGAGCTTCTGGGCTCAGTAGAGACGTTCTGCTGAGTTTCTTTTAGTACATTTTGGTATGACTTTGGATTCTATACCTGCTATATGCTCGTGGATCTGTCTACTGCCCATGCATATTTTCTATATTTGTGCATCTTAAACGGTATCTGGACTCATTAGGCTTCATAAAAACGGACTAATTCGAGCCAATGAGCACCAAATCTGACTTTTTCTCAGAATTCTAGCTAAAAATGTGGTGCTGTTTATGTCCGATTCCCTGCTGTGGAGCTTTAACGCCACGTTTTAGCCGCTGTTAGCATGTGGAGACGATCTGACGGCGTTAAAGAGCTTCAGACAGAAACCGTTCCACAGATCAGACCGGTGACCTGTGAGTTAGAGAAGCTGCTCTGTTAGCCATGAAACGGACAAATCTGTCTGGAGATTCCCTTCTGATTAGATGTTGGCCGCCACATCTGAGAGATGCTGAATTTTTAATTTACTCACAGAGAATCCTTTGGCTGTCAGCAGATTTGGAGGAGAAAGTCAAACTTCTGGCTGGTTTATTCAGCACAATGCATACGCTAAATAACTGAATCTACTGCAAGTTTACTGAGATTAGACAGAGTTTTATGTTTGAATAGGCCTGTTACTGTGGATTTATGCAGCTTTAACCCTGTAAAACTCACTGCTGCAGAAATATATCAGTTTTACTTTTATATATACATATATCATAAAGTAAATATGTGTTTGCTCATGTCTTCTATATTTGATTTATATTTTTTCTTTTTGCTCATTTTCTTCTATATTTGAGTTTACATATTATTATTTATAGTTACAATATTTCATTTTACTTTTTTGCTTTTTTTTTCTATATTTGGGTTTATATAATTTTTTGTTTATTCTATTTTTTGTTCATTTTTTCTATATGTGGGTTTATATAATATCATTATTTATATTTATATTATTTAGTTTTATTTTATTTTTGGCTCATTTTTTCTATATTTGGGTTTATATATATCATTTTTTATTTATTCTATTTTTGTTCATTTTTTTTCCTATATGTGGGTTTATATATTATCATTATTTATATGATTATTTTTATTTTATTTTTGGCTCATTTTTTCTATATTTGGGTTTATATATCTCATTTTTTGTTTATTTTAGTTTTTGCTCCTTTTTTTCTATATTTTGGTTTATATATTGTCATTATTTATATTATTTAGTTTTATTTTAGGCTCATTTTTTATATATGTGGTTTATATATTATCAGTATTTATGTTATTTAGTTTTAATTTTTTTCATTTTTTCTATATGTGGGTTTATATATTGTCATTATTTATATTATTTAGTTTTATTTTATTTTTGGCTCATTTTTTCCTATATTTGGGTCCTATAGGGTTAAACATCTCCAGGAACAGAGCAGGTTTCTAGTCTCTGGCACTAAAATTTGTAGAACATGTACAGCCTCTTGATCTAATTGTTTTTTTGTGTTGTTTCACAATCCAGCCGTAATCAGGAGCCGCCCACTTCTCATTCATGTTGTTTAGGGAACACTGCAGCATTCCTGTTCTACTCTGTGTAATCTTTCATCTCTACAGATAAATGTGCTGCATATTTCCCTCCATCTGCTGGTTTAAGCAGCGCTATAGAGGCCGAATCCCTTCTGTAATGAACAGAACGCTTCTTTCATTTCCACCAAACATCTGCTGCACAGGTGGCTCAGAAGGTCCCATCACCAACATCAGGACTGAAGAAAGATCACTCCTGTGTCCTCTGGCAGAGCGGCAACGCACACGGTTTCTACGAAAAGTAGAACTGCACAATGTAAGGAACAGAGAACAATGACGCCATCGACGTTTAGGCTGATTCAAGAAATTCTGTCCAGGTCTAAAATCTGCCAGGAAAATGAAGTCAGTTGATAAAAAACGAGAGCAGAAAAAGGAAAAGAAGAAGAAGAGAGACAGAAGCTGAGGCAGAACAGGAGTAAAGTTTGGACAGGCTTTCACTGATTCAGAAGGAAAATCATGTAAAAAGCAGCCACTTCAAGCATATTCTGCATGTCACTTTAGTGCATTTTAAGTTTTTTTAAGGTATGGTTTAATAAGCAAAAAGCCAGTAATAGTAATGAGCATTTTGGGGTTAAGGTCAGATGAAATGGTAAAAACTGCTTTCAGCCAATCTGCAGGAACTGACATGTTTTAAACGTGTTTTCATGAAGCCAGGCTGTAGAAAGAGGCTTCTAAAGTGGCTTTAAGTTGGCATTATTTCTATTTAATGACTAAAAAACAAAAGTGCATTAAACTCTGCTTTAGATGGAGATTTCCATTTCAAACTGGGATTCTTTTGGTTGTTTCTGCTTAAAATAAAAACTAAATTTGAGTGATAATAGAACTGAACTCTGTCAAACACTAATTTTCTAATTATCTATGCATTTTGTATTTTTTATTATGTGCTGAAAGACTGACCAATTTAACTGCAAAGTGCAATGATAATAAATCCATATTTTAGTCAGAAAACGATCCAGGAGCTTCTCTCTTTTGTCCTAAATGCTGCTGATCATCTGTTGCTCTGAGGAAAACAGAAATCCATCCAGAAATCATCTGCTGCCGCTTTAATCGAGTCGACACACACCTCCTTTACCACCTCCACCTCTCCATCCGGTGTTACTCTGATTCTGACATTTATGGCGGGAAACGGCAGCAGCGTCTCACCTGAAGTCAACAGGGAGGTAATAAAGAGCAGCTGGACAGGAGAGAAGGTATTAAAATGCTCTGAACACACAGGAACCCTTCAGGTACAGAGAATGTCCACGCTTTATGACTTCCACGTTGGCCTGAGGACCGAGGCAGAGGGAGGTTTACTGATTAGCAGCATGATTTAAATGATGACACAGGAGGAAAGGTGCAGCAAAACCTGATGTATGAGCCACTTACAGGAGGAAAACCAGCGTCTATCAGCAGGATTTGTAGAACATAATGTTGACTTTTTTCCTTTTTACAATGCACCGAAATACAAAAAAGGGGATTTAGTGTCCTTATTAGTCCAAACAGACCCTTTTAATGGGCTATGTTTGTCTCAGTTGTACACAAATCAAGTGTATCACCAGTAAATGCAGCACTTACAGCTCAAATTCTTCCTTTTTGCAGTGCAATTCTGTGCAAAAAGTGGATTTAGCATCATCATTGGTACAAAATAGAGTGTTTTTACTGCGTATTTTTGCTTCAGTTGCCTGAGAAACAAGCATATAGTCAGTAAAAGTAGAATCTAATGCAGATTTTTTCCCTTTCAACAATGCAACTGAACACAAAAAGTGGATTTACAGTCATTATTACTACAAAATAGACCTTTTAATGGCCTATTTTTGCCTCCGAATCACGCATATCATCAAAAAAACTAGAACATAATGCTGCAAATGTTCATTTTTTACAATGCATCTGAACACAAAAAGTGAATTTAGCGTCATTATTAGAGCAAACAGACCTTTTAATGGCCTATCTTTTGCACCAGTTATCTGTAGAGTTTTGTGGTTCTCATGGTGAGGGAAACAGCAGATCTTTGTCTTTTATTCTAATAGTTAGATTTGTGTGTCGGCTGCTATTATGAGCAATAACAACCACTAATACCTGCATTTACGTCCTGGACTACACAAACACATCTTCCATGAATGTTTAATGTCTGTTTCCAGCTCTCTGTCGCTGTGTTTTCTACCTGCACGGTGGCATCGCCATGGCAACAACAACAAAAAGATATGAAGATGCCCTTATTTCCATTTCCTGCCTGTTACCCCCAGCAGAGGCCATACTTCATCCCCTGTCCAATCACATTCCACCTGGAGGAGATCACCAGCTGCTCTGCATCGACACTCGCTCCTTCCTTTAATATCTCTCCTTTTTATTGCCTTTAGGCTTATTTCCTGGTGTAAAGTCAACCTGAATCAGTCACCACACGGCATGAAGCGTTCATCAGTAAAACTAGAATCTAATGCTGCAAATGTTTCTTTTTACAATGCAAATAAATCCAATCATTGAATTTAGTGTCTCTATACTGAGTCCAGTAATACTTCTTCTTTCCTTTTACAGCACTTTAAGCTGAAAATTTTCCCTTTTGCAATACAAGTCCGTACAAAAAGTGGATTTAGCATCATTACTAGTCCAACAGCGTGTTTTTATTTCATACGTTTGCTTCAGTTACATAAGAACTGAGCACATAATCAGTAAAGGTAGAATCTAATGCAGATTGTTTTTTTTTCTTTTTACAATGCAACTAAACACAAAAAGTGGACTTACAGTCAGTGTTAGTCCAAATTACACCGTTTTATGGCCTATTTTTGCCTCACAGCTGCTAATCCAACAAATTCAGTCACCAAACACACCCAGTCAATCACATCACCAGTAAATACACTGTAAGCTGAAATTCTTCCCTTCTGCAATGCAAAAAGTGGATTCAGTGTCATTATTAGTACAAAATAGAGCCTTTTATTGCATATTTTTGCCTCAGTTGCCTAAGAATCAAGAGCATCATCAGTAAATCTAGAAGCTAATGCTGCAAACGATGCTTTTATTGATGCAGCTATAATCCAGAAATTGAATTCCATGTCTCTAAACTGGGCCCTGTAGTATTTCTCCTTTCCTTTTACTGACTTTCTTCTTTGTCTTCCTTCTTTACTTGGTATAAAAACTAAACATGAATCGGATCACAGCTGCTAAACCACCAGATCCAGTCACCAAACACACCGACTCAGTCTGAAATTCTTCCCTTTTGCAGTGCAACTCCAGTGGATTTAGTGTCATTATTAATAGAAAATAGACCTTTTTCTGCCCCCCCTCCCCTTTTTTGCCTCAGTTGCCTCAAGTCTATCTTCAGTAAATGCAGCACTTAAAGTTAAAATTCTTCTTTATTTTTGCAATTCAACTTCATGGAAGAAGTGGATTTAGTGTCATTATTAGTGGAAATTAGACCCCTTTAATTGCGTGTTTTTGCCTCAGTGGCCTAAGAATTGAACATATCATCATCAAAAGTACAATATAATGCTGATTTTTTTTCATTTTTACAATGCAACTGAACACAAACAGTGGATTTAGTGTCATTATTAGTACATAATAGACATTTTCGTGGCCTGTTTCTTGCAGCAGTTGTCTGAGAAACAGGATGCTGCAGAGCTCTGTGGTTCTCGTGGTGAAGGAGACAACAGATCAGAACAGTTTTTTATTCTAATAGTTGATGTGCATGTGGGCTGCCATTTTGTTTGCTTTGCAGCATCTCCGCATCAAACATCTTTTCTCTTTCAACCACGGATCTGTCGTGGATGTGAGGGACTGAAAATAGCACGAAATAATTGCGAGGCATCAGTCAGACCATCGTTTTCTGCTCTGCTGCTCAAACTCAGCACGAGATGACACGAAGCTCAGATTGAAAATAAAATTAAGGCTGCAGTAAATGGATTTAAAGGTCATCTGTGGGCTGCATGCTTAACCAGTAGCCATCCAGATAAAAAGAGTGAAGCCCTTCTTTTGCTATCAAGAAGATTGCAGCGATGGAGTGGGAGTTTCTTTAGAGAAATTTCATTTGGCCGCAGATGAAATGTGAAATTCTATCGTCAGCAGCCATTTTGGGGCTGAGCAGAGCCGGGATTGTGCAGCAGACAATGCCGTTTTCTCTCTGAAAGCCTTTTTGTTCGGAGCTTCTCAGCACATTATTTCCGTGACAATAAGACGACGTTCCCCTTCCAGGAACAGCAGCTGTGATGTAACGTTACAGCTGCAGCTCAGGAGTTCAGCGACATCCCAGCGGCCCGCTCAGCACAGAACGGCATGCATTATTGACCCGAGGAGTCCGAGAGTCCATCACTTATTCATCCGGTCCCACCGTTAGCATCTCAAACACTGAGCTGCAGATAGAAGATAGCCGCTAAGAAGCTAATGTGCTATGAGCCGAGCGGAGCAGTGCAGACGAGCTGCAGGCAGTTTAAGGAGGAAATGATTAGCCAAATAATCACACATTTAATCTGTTTTTACAGCATTTTTAGTCAGAAGTGGAACTGGTTGGCGGGTGTTTAGTCACATGTTAATAAAAATCTCAGTGTGTTTTGGTTTTCTTTGTCCATTCAGGTGGTTTGGCCCTTGACCCTGCAAAAAAGCATCGGTGTCCAACATGAGGTCCGTGGTCCAAAAGTGGTCCTCCAGAGGGTCCAATCCAGTCCTCAAAGTGGAAAAATTACAGAGAAGACTTTAACTGCAGATTGTAAATTAGTAAAACTATAAATTTAAAATCATTTCTAGACCATGACAAGTTGTTTGGATCAGAAAGTAAAATACTGGATCTTCTTTGTTCTTTTGTTGTTTTGTGTCTCATCTTTGAAATACTTTGTCTTGTTTTTGTTGTTTTTGTTGCCTTTTTGTCTTTTTGTGTTTGCTTTATTCGTTGTTTTGTTTATCATTTGTGTCATTTTGCATTATTTGTCTCACTTGTGTTGTTTGTCGACTTTTTTGTTGTTTTTATTCTTGCTTTTGTCATTTTTGGCGTTTGTTCATTTCTTTGGCGCTTTGTAACCTTTTGTCAAATTTTTTGTTGTTTTGTGTCTCGTTTTTGTAACTTTTTGTCTTGCTTTTGTTGTTTCTTGTCTTGTTTTTGTCTGATTTGTCTTTTTGTTCATAAAGTAAATCCTCCATGGTTCAGGTCCAGGTGACTAAATGTTGTGTTCCTGTGTAGACACTCTGTGATCTGGAAGTTGTAATGTGGAAATGATAAACTGAGGATGAATGTTGATAAACTGAATTTATTTTTCTTGATAAATGTCACGTTGTTCATGATGTTTAGTAAAAAGATAATTCCTTAAATGTGAACATTTCTGCACTAAAACAAAGGAACCATTAGGAGTTGTGGTTATTTACAGGTTATTCTGCTGTGGTTTACTGGTTTCACTGGTTTTACTGTAGATCAGACTGGACTGCATGTAGAACCTGGACGAGAATGAGTTTGACATCTCTTATCTGCTTCCTGTTTGCAAACAGAGCTGCTGCTTCACCTTAGAGAGACAGTAAATGGGAGGTTTTACGTGGTGTTGATGGAGGAACTCTGCAGCAGTTTGAACATGAACATACAGGAGTCATTGTGTTGAAGTGAGCGGTTACTCTGGAAGAACAGCCTTTATGGCATTAGATGTGTGACTGGAATAGAAAGTGAGGAACCTTCCTGTCATTTAGCCTCAGACACTTAAAGAAAGCTTTAACTCAGATACTCAACAAAATGATGAGAAACTAATAAACTCCTGGTCCAAAACACAAAGTAGATTATCATAACCTTCCTCTGTGTGCAGCTCTGTGAACCCCTCAGGCAAGGAGCAAGTGTCTTATAGAATTTATTACATGTTGTATAACGAGCCCTGTAGGAAGCCCTGACACAGATCATGTTTGAATGTTTGCATTTCTCTACAGCAGGAGAGTCAGACTCTTCTTAGTCCAGGTTCTACATCCAGTCCAGTCTGATCTACAGTAAAACCAGTAAAACCAGTAAACCACAGCATAATAACCTTTAAATAACCACAACTCCTCATGGCTCCTTTGTTTTAGTGCAGAAATGTTCACATTTAAGGAATTATCTTTTTACTAAACATCATGAACAACCTGAAATTTATGAAGAAAAATGAATTCAGTTTCATCCACATTCATCCTCAGTTTATCATTTCCACATCACAGCTTCCAGATCACAGAGTGTCTACAAAGGAACACAACATTTAGTCACCTGGAACTGAATGAAATAGTATATTACTTTATAAAAACGACAAAAGAACAAAGAGCAATCTAATATTTTACTTTCTGATCCAAACAACTTGTCATGGTCTAGAAATGATTTTAAATTTATAGTTTAACTAATTTACAATCTGCAGTTAATGTCTTCTCTGTAATTTTTACACTTTGAGGGCCGGATTGGACCCTCTGGAGGACCACTTTTGGACCACGGGCCTCATGTTGGACACCCCTGAGATAGACTGAGGGTGATTTAGGTCCGACTGTAGCCTCCTGCATCCCTCTGAGCTGCTTCTTATCAGCTCTTTGGAAACAAATGCAGCGGAACAACAGAGGAAGTATCAGCTGAGGTGTTTATCTGAAGCTACAGAGGAAGGTGAGGACAGAGAAGGTCCACAAACATCAGATATGAATGAAAAAGAGGCTGAAACATATGAGCACTACTGATGTCCTTCAGCCTGTCTGGGTTTGGATTCATCCTTTCTCCACCCTCAGCCACACTTCTGACCACGTGGACAGAGCAGATGTGACGTTCTGGATGCTGCAGGGCCGTGGAGGACAACATCTGACGAGCCAAACATGACAGTAGAGCTGGAAAAAACAACTTCCCCATCAGAGAGGCTGTTTGCAGATGAACATATGAGCAGCGGTTCCAGCGTGGTTCTCTGCAGCCTGCTCTGAATCAGAAGCAGCAGCAGCCTCTCCTGTTTTACGACGTAATAAACGTCAGGGCGGCGGGATGCAGAGGCTCTCCGGGTGACGAATGCAGCAGATGTCCTTTTTATGTCTGCGTGTTTGATGGAATCCCAAGCAGGAAACATTTAATCTTGATGCGTTTTCGCAGCGCTGCAGCAGAATATCGGACCGGAACGTCCTCATTCACATGCAGGTCTCTCCTTTCTGGCACACGTTTGAGGATTATGACATAAAAACATACTGGGATTCTTTCCTGGAGTGCTGGGATGGAAACGTCACGGCCAGCAGTCTGGAATGATTCATGGTCAGACCACTTCAGCGTCATGTGATCCAATAAAAACACCAAACCACACCTCTGCTCCCATGACTGTCTGAGTCCCTCTGGAGCCATAAAATAATACAATCTAATAATAAATAAGCAGTCCAATCGATCACCCATATACACACTGAAAGTGTAAAAACTACAGAGAAGACATTAACTGAGGATTGTAAATTAGTAAAACTATAAACTTAAAATCATTTCTAGACCATGACAAGTTGTTTGGATCAGAAAGTAAAATACTGGATTGTTCTTTTGTTGTTCTGTCTCATTTTTGTGATATTTTGTCTGTTTTTGTCGTGTTTCCTTTATGTCTCGCTGTGTTTTTTGTCTTATTGTTGTCATTTTGTGTTTGCTTTATTCGTTGTTTTGTGTATTATTTGTGTCGCTTTGTATTATTTTGTCTCATTTTTATTGTTCGTTCATTTTTTTGTCGCTTTGTAACTTTTTTGGGAAGTTTTTGTCCCTTTTTGTTTTGTTTCATGCCATTTGTCTCTGTTGTTTTGTGTCTAATTTTTTTGTAATATTTTTGTCTTGTTTTTGTCTGACTTTTGTCGTTCTGATCCTCCAGTAAATCCTCCATGGTTCAGCTCCAGGTGACTAAATGTTGTGTTCCTTTGTAGACACACTGTGATCTAGAAGTTGTAATGAGGAAATGATAAACTGAGGATGGATGCTGATGAAACTGAACTTATTTTTCTTCATAAATTTCAGGTCGTTCATGATGTTTTTTAAAAAGATAATTTCTTAAATGTGAACATTTCTGCACTAGAACAAAGGAACCATTAGGAGTTGTGGTTATTTACAGGTTATTATGCTGTGGTTTTACTGGTTTTACTGGAGATCAGACTGGGCTGAATGTGGAACCTGGACTAAGATGAGTCTGACTCTCCTGCTGTAGATGGACATTAATGCCAACATATGATGAATTCATTCTAACTGGCACAACAGAAATATGATTTAACACAGACACTGAACATGATGCTAAAGTATTCTGCAAAGCGACAAACTGGCTCCAATAGACACCGTTCACTGTAAAGTATGCAGGGATGGTACTGTAATGCATTTTACTGCATAATGCAGCTAAACTGTGACAAATCTCTCATCTACGAACCTGACAGACGTCCCTTCCCATCAGGCTGTTTAGTGTAAAAGTGTTGCAGAGGCTAATGTGTGCTCGTCTGCACTGCAGCACCATAAATTACACAACCGACCGACCGACCGACCCACAGCAACAACAACCAGAAATCTCTGCTACGACAACCTGAAAGCTCTGCAACAACAACCAGAAAGCTCTGCTACGACAACCACAAAGCTCTGCTACGACAACCTGAAAGGTCTGCTACGACAACCACAAAGCTCTGCTACGACAACCACAAAGCTCTGCTACCACAACCTGAAAGGTCTGCTACGACAACCACAAAGCTCTGCAACAACAACCACAAAGCTCTGCTACGACAACCACAAAGCTCTGCTACCACAACCTGAAAGCTCTGCTACGACAACCTGAAAGCTCTGCTACCACAACCAGAAAGCTCTGCTACGACAACCACAAAGCTCTGCTACGACAACCAGAAAGCTCTGCTACCACAACCTGAAAGCTCTGCTACGACAACCAGAAAGTTCTGCTACGACAACCACAAAGCTCTGCTACGACAACCACAAAGCTCTGCTACCACAACCTGAAAGCTCTGCTACGACAACCTGAAAGCTCTGCTACGACAACCTGAAAGCTCTGCTACGACAACCAGAAAGCTCTGCTACGACAACCACAAAGCTCTGCTACGACAACCAGAAAGCTCTGCTACCACAACCTGAAAGCTCTGCTACGACAACCAGAAAGTTCTGCTACGACAACCACAAAGCTCTGCTACGACAACCACAAAGCTCTGCTACGACAACCACAAAGCTCTGCTACGACAACCTGAAAGGTCTGCTACGACAACCAGAAAGTTCTGCTACGACAACCACAAAGCTCTGCTACGACAACCACAAAGCTCTGCTACGACAACCAGAAAGCTCTGCTACCACAACCTGAAAGGTCTGCTACGACAACCAGAAAGCTCTGCTACGACAACCACAAAGCTCTGCTACCACAACCTGAAAGGTCTGCTACGACAACCACAAAGCTCTGCTACCACAACCTGAAAGGTCTGCTACGACAACCACAAAGCTCTGCTACGACAACCACAAAGCTCTGCTACCACAACCTGAAAGCTCTGCTACGACAACCTGAAAGCTCTGCTACGACAACCAGAAAGCTCTGCTACCACAACCTGAAAGCTCTGCTACCACAACCACAAAGCTCTGCTACGACAACCACAAAGCTCTGCTACGACAACCACAAAGCTCTGCTACGACAACCACAAAGCTCTGCTACGACAACCAGAAAGCTCTGCTACAACAACCAGAAAGCTCTGCTACGACAACCACAAAGCTCTGCTACGACAACCACAAAGCTCTGCTACGACAACCAGAAAGCTCTGCTACGACAACCAGAAAGCTCTGCTACGACAACCACAAAGCTCTGCTACGACAACCACAAAGCTCTGCTACGACAACCACAAAGCTCTGCTACGACAACCACAAAGCTCTGCTACGACAACCTGAAAGCTCTGCTACGACAACCACAAAGCTCTGCTACGACAACCACAAAGCTCTGCTACGACAACCACAAAGCTCTGCTACGACAACCACAAAGGTCTGCTACGACAACCTGAAAGCTCTGCTACGACAACCACAAAGCTCTGCTACGACAACCACAAAGCTCTGCTACGACAACCACAAAGCTCTGCTACGACAACCACAAAGCTCTGCTACGACAACCACAAAGCTCTGCTACGACAACCACAAAGCTCTGCTACAACAACCAGAAAGCTCTGCTACGACAACCAGAAAGCTCTGCTACGACAACCACAAAGCTCTGCTACGACAACCACAAAGCTCTGCTACGACAACCAGAAAGCTCTGCTACCACAACCTGAAAGCTCTGCTACGACAACCACAAAGCTCTGCTACGACAACCTGAAAGCTCTGCAACAACAACCAGAAAGCTCTGCTACGACAACCACAAAGCTCTGCTACGACAACCAGAAAGCTCTGCTACCACAACCTGAAAGCTCTGCTACGACAACCACAAAGCTCTGCTACGACAACCACAAAGCTCTGCTACGACAACCTGAAAGCTCTGCTACGACAACCAGAAAGCTCTGCTACGACAACCAGAAAGCTCTGCTACGACAACCAGAAAGCTCCGCTACGACAACCAGAAAGCTCCGCTACGACAACCACAAAGCTCTGCTACGACAACCACAAAGCTCTGCTACGACAACCACAAAGCTCTGCTACAACAACCACAAAGGTCTGCTACGACAACCACAAAGCTCTGCTACGACAACCAGAAAGCTCTGCTACGACAACCACAAAGCTCTGCTACGACAACCAGAAAGCTCTGCTACCACAACCTGAAAGCTCTGCTACGACAACCACAAAGCTCTGCTACGACAACCTGAAAGCTCTGCAACAACAACCAGAAAGCTCTGCTACGACAACCACAAAGCTCTGCTACGACAACCACAAAGCTCTGCTACGACAACCACAAAGCTCTGCTACGACAACCACAAAGCTCTGCTACGACAACCACAAAGGTCTGCTACGACAACCACAAAGGTCTGCTACGACAACCACAAAGCTCTGCTACGACAACCACAAAGCTCTGCTGCTCCTGGGTGGAAAGCGTCTCCACAGCGTCCTGTTTGCTCAGACTGATAGCGTTTATTGTCCTCCACCTGAACACACACGGCTCTGAGGGCGTATTCATGTTGACCCGAGCACGTTAATCGCTGACTTTACGCTCTGCTGGCTGAGGCGTAGGATTTCTATACATGCTCTTACTGTGGAGATGCAGGCTTTAGTGTGGCCGCTTTACAGCACAATGACACAGTAGAAGTCTGACGCTGCGGTGAAAACGATCCGTCTGAGGCCACAGATCAATGAGGAACTGAAACGCTTTGCTTCACGTCCTCCACACAGAGATGACTACACTCCAGAATATCAGCTTGTTGTAGTAAAATGTGACACCGACCGTTTATTCCTGGGTATATGTTGGTAAAGGCAGCTCAGATTTACAGCTACTGACCTCCAAAATACATACATATGAATCACTTTAACAGCAGCTCCTCACATATTTACGCTGCTTTCTCTCAGAGCAGAAACACTATTTCCATTTCTCCTGCTTCTTCTCCATCTCACTCCTGTCCCTCATTCCCTCCTTCTTCTAATCATTTTCTCTCATTAATCAACAGAATGATAATGGAGCAGCAAAGAGGACGGACGGCAGACAGATGACAGCCGAGTCGATCACAGATAACGTCTCAGAAACGTGGCCTTTAAAGGGTGAAACCGTGGAGGGTCTCAGTTCTGAAAGAAGCTTGAAAAAAGCATCATTGGGAGATAGTATTAAGTTTCTATGGCTGTCAGATCTGCTCTGTGAGGAGGTATGACTGAGGGAGGCTAAAATTAGAGCCTCTGTGAAAGGAGTTCTGACGAGTAAGTTACAAACATGCTGACAGCATGCTATTAAAAACATACAGGTGCTGTGTGAAAGTGAGAAAATCTGCTTAAAATTCATGAATCCGAGCTTCAGCACTGCGGCCTTCTCTCTCCATGTGCTGCTGAAGAGGCCATTTTGTTTCTCTGTTGTTGTTTACATGCAGAGGAAGTCAGAGCTGGTCCTTCAGGAGCTGACTGGACACTAAAACATCCATCCGGGCTCAGATTTCATTCTCCTGCAGCTCATATCTGACTCCTTTTTCACCTCCTGAACGCTGGCGCTCTTCCTCCTTCTTATTTTGGGGAATGAACTGATGTCTCACTAAAAATCTATGAATTTAGCATCATGTTAGCTTAGCTTAAACTGCAAACAGCTGTGAAGCTAAATAAAGAACATTTTATATCTGCATTTGTTTAATCTGCTGTTTCTGGTCATATCACATCTTTTCGGTTTGGCTTTAAGCCTCGTGTCGTCCTGCAGGGAAAATTTGGAAGTTTGAAAATGTGGGAAAAAAACACATTTTCACAGTGAACATTTCCACATTTTCGGGAAATTTTTGAACATTTTTTTGGTGTAAATAAAAAGAAATGTTAAAAAAAGAAGTTTTTTTAAAGAACATTCACAAAAAAAAATCAACCAAAATCCCTTAAAGAAACATGAGAAGTTTTACTGATAAATATAGAATCATGTTAGATATTTTTATTTTTTGAAAAAATTAGAAGAATTAGAAGAAGGAATTATTGAAATTTTCTTCCTGAAGGTTTTGCAAATTTTCAAAAATTTGGAGATTTTTTTGCTGAATTTTGGGATTTTTTCGAACAAGGAAACAATATTTGTTGGTGCCTGTAAATGAGGACAGCAGGAGGGTTAAACACCAAGGATATAAAGTGTTAATTAGCAGCTGGATTAGCCTGAAACTGAGCCTCCTTAGTTTAACCTGAGCTCTAATGTGAGTTAAATAATCTACTGACCAAACTCTCAAACAGAAAGCAATAAATACAACATTAGGGGAACTTTATTGGTCATTTGTCTGCAAATTATCTTCATTTAAAAATGTCCTCTCTCTCTGACTGCTGTGAAATACGATCTAATGTAAGAATGTCTAACATCTGAAACCATCATTTCTTCACAGCTACGTCCGTTTTTAAGACTCGGTAATGAAAGTGGAGGCAGCAGTGACTTTACACAGGAAGAAAATAAAAGATCTTTAAAGGCAGATAAACAAAAATACAACACAATCCCTCCTCCGGCTCTGAACAACAAAACCACAGCATCTCTGACCACCAAAGGGAACCGCTGGGCTCATCTCAGAGCTTCTAATGCGACGGCAGCACAGCGAGCTCTGCTGAATCAGTGAGGAGGGTTTCATCATGACGGAGACAAAACTACCGCAGTCGGCTTCCAGTTCCCAGTACAGAAGAGGAGGCTTTAAAAATGCCCTGGAGTGGAACTGTAGACATTCATGGACCTATTTATCTATCTAGCCTGGATCCAGAAGCTTTAGTGACGCTGTGTGTGATCAAATGATGAACATTCATGTGTAATTTCTACATGTACCAGAGCATGTGCTGTACTGGTGCTTTCTGCTGACGTTTGATCTGTGCAACATTTCCAGTCAGTCTAGAATCTGACATGTGCACTACTTGTGTATGTTTTGGTTTATTTTTGTACTAAATTCCTAATGTTTGGACTATTTCTGCTGCTGTAACGCTGCAAATATCCCTTTCCTCCTCTTATGAAACATTCCCCATGTGACAGAGCTTTAATTCTGACTCCTGCTGGTGCAAAAGAAGAAACAAAAAAACACTCAGAAGGTCTAATTAGGATCATAACCTATAACTGTGTCATTTCTTTTCAGATCAGAGTGGAGGGTTTCCTGTAGCGTGATGTTAACCCACGCGTCGTCCTGTGGGTCAAATTAACCCGTTTTTAAAAAAAACACATGTTCACAGTGAAACTTCTGATGTCCACAGTTTCAACATTTTCGGGAAATAATTGAACATTTTTCTGTGGGAAAAAAAAGAATTGTTTAAAAAATGTTTCTTTAAGAACCTTCACAAAAAAATCAATCAAAATCCAGAGAATTTCACTGGATTCTGGATGATTTTTATGTAAATGTTCTTAAAGAAAATATTAGAAGTTCTACTGAAATATATGCAATCAATTTATACATTTTTAGGATTATTTTCGGAAGATTTTTACTCATTTTTTGAAAATATTTACAAGAATTTTCTTGCTAAATTTGGGGGATTTTTGAAATAAAACTTTTCAGGGAATTTTTTAAGGAATTGTTGGAATTTTCTTCTTGAAGGTTTTGCAAATTTTCAGAAATTTGGGGATTTTTCTTGCAGAATTTTTGGATTTTTTTCAGACAAGGAAACCATATTTTTGGTGCCTGTAGAGAACAAGAGGGTTAATGTTCAGGTCAGACACCAGGGGAACAGCGGGGCCTTTTAGAGTCTTTAAACTCCATCGATTATCTCTGGAAGCTTTGGGTTACAGAAGCTGGAAGCTGCTGGACCTGGACCTGCACCAAAACACGCAATGCGCAGCCGGCCAGCCGGCCAGCAGCATCCATCAGAGCTCCATCTCCCCAGGACGACGTGGAGAGATGCCCCCATGGAAAGAACAATGACCGGGGTGTCTGAGAGGACCAATCAGCTGGCGGTGATGCTGCTGTGAGTCACCATTTATCCAGAAAGCAGCTCTTTGACAGTGCAGGCCCTCCACCCCTCCTCCACTGCAGTCCAAACAGCTGCAGAACGTAGCGGTCATGGAGGAGCATCCTCAGGGCTCCACTGGACCCACAGCCCACCAACCGCAGGACCAATCTGTTCTTTAAAGGCTAATAAAACTCACCAGGCTCTGCTGCATATAGCCCTTCTCTAACATCTCCCACTGCAGGGCTTCCAAACACCCAATCAGACCTCCAGTGACAGCAGCTGTCAGACCATCACCATGTGGACAATTCCAGGTGCGCCACAACATCCAGCATCTAATCTGCCGCATCATCAGACCTCAGGGAGAGCAGCAGCCTCTGGGTCTGTGTTTCTGCACCACAGGGTTCAGCTGCATCTCACAGGACGCTCTGAAAGCTTCAGTTCAGCACAAAAACAGCGTCATGTCCGCAGAAATCAGCGGAGATTTGCGACAAACGAAGGATTTTGGTCAGATTTTCAGCCTGAATGTGGAGAATAAGGAGACGACACGTGTTTGTGAGGCTAAGGTCCTGCATCAGTCACACGCTGCCGCACGTTTGCGCATGTGGAGCCCACTGTGCGCCACGCGTGACTGACAGACAGCGCGTGCGGGGCTCATTGACGGTTTGGTACGTTGCCACGGAGACGAGAGGATGGACGAGAGATGGATGATGGATGGATGGATGGATGAGGGATGGAGGAGAAGAGGGGGAGGAGGTGTCATAGTGCGGGTTTCACCACAGTCCTTCCCGGTGACTCTTCTCCCCCATCTCCTCCCCCCTCCTCCCATCATGCCTCCGTCATGTAAAAAAACATTCGACCTGTGATGCACAAATACTGCGTAAAAGGGAGAAAGGGAAAAGGCAGCGACGCATTCACGGATCATGCCTCACCCTCTCCTCCTCACCCTCTCCTCCCCCTCCTCCTGTTTATATCTGCTGCCCGCCTCCCTCCCCCCTCCCCCTTCCACCATGGCGCAGTTTACTATGAGGCTACGAGACATTCTCTCAATCAAACCACCGCAATCAGCCTCTTTCCAGAGCGGCAGGGAGGCTGTTTTCCTCCCTTTTCTCCCCCTCTCTCCCCCTCCACACATTGATTCATGCTTCATCATCTCGCTGCGACATCAGTCAGCTCAGACCAGGAGAAAAACAAGCCTCCTCCTCTGTAAAATGGCTGAATCTACTCCCAGACCAAAGCTGGGCTCAGAAGCACCATGAAATCCACATAAATGGGTTTTAACTTCACCTCCGAGCTGCTCCTTCCTGCTTCTCTGCTGCTGTCCGAGTCCTGGAGGCTGAAAACGCCCACTGACAATCTACGCATTCTAGCGCACCGCATCCATCCACTGCGCTGTGGAGGAGATTTATCACCCGGGAGGTCACGCATCCCCATCCTCACCCCTTTATTCCATCTCCCCCACAAATAAAGCTCCCAAATGACCACCCCAAACAACCAAACGTCGCATAAACACCTCCAGCTCCAATGCGCAAAAACGAGACCAAACGGATAAAAACGCGTAAAATGATTGAAAAACTGCAGGAATCCAGAAGGAGAGCGATCTTACCTGCGCCTGGTGTCGGTGCCCGCAGTCAGAATGGGAGGAAATGTGTGGTACACCAACAGCTAACCGATCCCAGCCTCTCTGTGTATGATGGGATGCTGCTGCAAAGGCACTGCTGCTGCTTCCTCCTCACTGCTGCTGCTTCACTGGAGGATGGAGGATGGAGGATGGATGGAGGGGGGGAGCTCTGGCAAAGATGGCGGACACTTGTGACGTCAGCAGCAGCTTTTAATAGATATCTGTCAGAGAGAGAGGGAGAGAGAGAGCGGGAGAGAGAGATACTTCAAACAAAGTCTTTATTATCAGGGCAGCTTCATGGATGAAGATCAGCGAGTGAATATTTCTGATTTTTTTCCCTTTGTGTGTTTCAGATCCCAGCTATAGATTTAACAGATCAGCTTTTCCGACATCAGTTCAGGGTATCTGGTTCATCTTGTCTGAATTCAGTGTTTTGCTGAGATTTCTGCAGCCTCATAGGTGTTACTTCACCATGGCAACAGAACATGAAGATAAAATGTGCACGTATTCCTGCCAAACTTGATCTGCAGAGTCACTGCTCGTGGTCGTTTCTGCTCAGAGAGAATGCTGTCATTTAAAATCAGATCATTCAGAGTGATGCACCATGTCAGTGCAGCATCATCTGCAAATATGCAAGCCTTTATTTTGAAATTCTTCCAGCCCAGGTCTCATTATGTAAGCAGATGTTTGTCTAATGAAGGTCTGACTCTGAAATGCTGCTAATAAATGTTTATTTTCTAGTCAGAGGAAACTTCTAGACACTCCTGTCCTTTTCCTACGTAGAAAACAGACGTGTAAGGTGGCATTTAGTCTGCACAATTGTGATCTTTTCCTCTCGTGAGGCCTGAGGTTTACTCTGCAGTCAGCTGGTTTTTCTGTGCATGTGTGGTTTCCTCTGGATGCTCCAGCAGGTTAATCAGTGATTCCACATCGACTGGAGATGTGACTTTCTGAGTGTTTCATAGTGCTGTGATGGACTGAATAAAGCAGGCCGAGCTGATGGAGAAATGGATGAAGAGGCCTTTTTGTCTACAGATCAGACTGCATGTTCCTAAACTGAGTTTAATCGACTTGCTGGAAGACTTCAGTGTCTCTGCATTAGAAAACCTTCAGACTGGGAGGATCTTTGAGTTAATAGAGGTCTAAAAGGTCGCTGGTTCTTTAGTGAGCAGAAAACTGGACTTCATGCTCATCAGAAGTAACCGTTCTCTGGTCTGAATGACCTTGAGGACAGTTTGAAGTTGAGTGTTGCTCTGCTGGATCCACCATCAGAGAAAAGCTTCAGAGTGTTGCAGAAAGATGGAAACAGAATTAGAATATTTAAAGGCCAGGTGTCCTGATTCTTCCATCCAAAGTCTTCATTAAGAAGGTTGGTGGTATTCACTTTTTGTTATCAAACCACATGAAGTGTTGATTATTTTAAGTCCAAAGCAGATCAATCCAACAATTAAAACTCCTGTTTCATTCATGCTTGCCCTGATAAAGTTATCAGGATGATATTTGTAACTTGTTGAGCCACAGACAGAGAAATACCTTAAATGTCTTCATGTTTTAATGGAACTATTTGACAGTAACACAAATATAGAATATTCTTTTGAAGCTTTTAACAGACAGCAGGTCATTTAAACAAACTGATATTAAGTTAAAGACACACTGGAAAACAAACCAAAAATAAAAACTATTTACTGTTAGTTTTCAGACTTTCACCGATAGTATCTGGTAAAATCACAAATATATATATATATATATATATGAATTTACATTTTAATTGTCAAGAAAATATGAAAAAACTCAACATAATGTCAGAAATCTTTCTTCTACAGCGTGTGACCATAAAGTGTTACGGTTTAACTGGATTAAATAAACAAAAACTGAATTATTTTACAGATATCTGCTGTGTATCAGGATTAACTAATGGTAAATACAGACTTTTACAGCTGTGGAAAACTCCTAATCACAGAAAAAAAAGGAAAAAACAAAACTTCAAGTAATGTCCACATGGAACATCAGCAAACGATCTAGAATGTTTTTACAATGTGGGATAATAAAATCAGACTATTTTCACTGAATTAAAAGCAGCTTAAATGACCGTACAATACTTTTCATTACTTTAATTATTTTGTGAACATTTCATAGATCTACTGTCATGACCGGAGCATTTAGAACTCATGCAGCAGGCAAACAGACAGGCAGGATGAAATGAGAAGAATTTATTAAACAATCAAATTAAATAATAAAGCACTCCAAAAGGGAGGCACAAGGGATAAACAGGGGAGGGCAAAAAGAACTACATTAAACTAAAGGCGACGTTGCTGGAACGTGGAAAGTGTAACTAAACTAAACAAAACTGAAGACGACGGCTTAGGGCCGTGATGAGCGCTAGGCTAAATAAATAACAGGGAGAGGGGAAAACTCACTGGAGTCCAGGAGGCGAATCGGGAGTCCAGGGGAAGATCAGGGCTGAGGGAGAAGACGGCGGAGACGGTGTGAGAGCTGAACAGGTGGGCGGAACAGAGCAGAGTCCAAACAACAGGGTGCGTGTGACGGTAGCAGAATGTAGCGATTGGCAGACGGAAAAATCCAAAGTCCAGAGAGCTGTGTGCTCGCGACAGGGTGAGGTAGGAATCTGGGCAAGACGAGACACGGGAGGTAAGTGGCAGGGATGTGGCAGGTCTGGAACAATGACGCAGCAAAGCAGTGCGGGACACGCCAAGCTTTATGCTGAGCTGATTTCGAGCTCATTGCTCACAGCTGTCTTTCTCCCCAGCTGCTCCTGATCAGCCCAATCAGCGCTGGCACTGGGGAATCATGACAGCACCCCCTCCTCAAGGTGCACCTCCCAGCACACACTGGACCCGTTCGGGTACTGGCGGGCGACCCCAGGGTCGGCAGGGATCTGGCAGGTGGGACCACTCCAGAGGCGGCCCGAGGGACGGGCGGGTTGGGCTCGGGTGGGTGGGGGGGGACAACGTTGGAGGACGGACCTGGGCTGGACAGGCTGGGACTGGACCAGGAGCAGGGAGCCAGGCCAACGGAGGTCCTCCGGCGGCCTGGCTGGGAACCGGCAGGTGGCCCGACAGGAACCTTCTGGGGGCCGGGCTGGGAAATGGCAGGTGGACCGACGGGGACCCTCCGGGGGCCGGGCTGGGAACCGGCAGCTGGATCGACGGGGACCCTCCGGGGGCCGGGCTGGGAACCGGCAGCTGGATCGACGGGGACCCTCCGGGGGCCAGACTGGAAACAGACGACGGCGGAACCCCTTCGGTGGTCGGCCCGGCGGCCGGACTGGAAACCGGCGACGGAGGGACCCCTCCAGGAGCGGAGCTGGAACTGGCGGCCCCTCCAGGGGCAGAGCGGGGGTCTGGACTGGGGACTGGACAACAGTTGGACTGGACTTGAGCTGGACGGAACTGGACTGGACCTGAACTGGACTGGGTTAGAACTGGACTGGATAGCGAGCTGGACTGGGAAACTAGCTGGACTGGGCTGGATTGGACTGAATAACTGGCTGGACAGGACAGGACAGGACAGGGACCACTAGCTGGGCTGGACTGGGCTGAAATTGAGCTGGACTTGAGTTGGACTGAATGGACTGGAGGGACAGGAGGGACTGACTGAACTGGAGGGACAAGAGGGATAGGAGGGACAAAAAAGGACTGGAGGAACAGGACTGGGGAGACTACTCCTGCAGGGGAACCACATGGTGTTGAGGTGGCCACAGCAGGGGGACCACTTGATGTTGAAGCGGCACAAAGTCTCTTCTGGGTTAGGGGAGAGGTGGTACACCTCCTCAAGGCTGCCGAGGAGGAGCTATGCTCCCATACAGCCTCAACAAGGGCACGGAGGAGGCGGGACGCCTCGACAAAGACACGGAGGAGGCGGGATGCCTCCTTAAGGCTGCCGAAGGAGCCTGTTGCTCCTTCAGAGCTGCAGTGAGAGCCTGTAGCCCCTCTGGCATTACAGTGAGAGAAGTGTTGATCTCTTCCACGGCCGCGGGGGGAGTATTGAGCTCCTCTAAGGCCGCGGGGAAGGCTTTAGGCCTCTTCAAGGCTACCGGGCCCGCGAGGGCCAAAAACGGGCCGATGGCCCCCTCAGAGACAGAAGACGGGCCGATGGGCCCCACAGGAACAGAAGACGGGAGTGAGGCGACATGGGGCCTCTCCTCAGCCGGAGGGAGTGAGGCGGCTCGGGGCCTCTCCTCAGTCGGAGGGAGTGAGGCGGCTCGGGGCCTCTCCTCAGTCGGAGGGAGTGAGGCGGCTCGGGGCCTCTCCTCAACCGGAGGGAGTGAGGCGGCTCGGGGCCTCTCCTCAACTGGAGGGAGTGAGGCGACACGGGGCCTCTCCTCAGCCGGAGGGAGTGAGGCGGCTCGGGGCCTCTCCTCAGAGGCGACTCCGACCTGCTTGGGAGTGGAGGGGGTGCAGAACCCCTCCAGAACAGGAACTGGGGAGCCATAGTGCTTCCTGGCACTGCGCCTATGGCGACCAGGCTTCTGCGCAGGAATAGCTAGAGGTTGCGGGTTAACGGAGCTGGGTTGACTACTGAGTGGAGTAGAAAAAAACTCAGGTGGCGTCTGACGGGTCGGGGGGGGGGGGGTGTCTACCAACTCGAAAACAAAATCTGGCAGCGAGCGGAGAAGTGTGAGTGGCTTCTGAGCTATTTCATCGAATGCCATAGCTGAGTAGTCTTTTCTTTGCAGAGGGCACGTCGCCCCCCTCCATAACCCATACAGACGGGCAAGGGAGTTTAGAAGGTCATTATATTCCTTAACGTCAGGGTCCTGTGGTGTAATGGGAGATTGGGGCCGACTAGAGGGGTCACTGTCTAGAAAAAATTCACACGCGTAAAAAATCCATAAAAAGTGGGTGGATGTAAGAGGCCAATGAGGCTCTTTAAGTCATGAATGAACAGTCGTTTCATAACAGCTCATCAGCAAAACATGACATGAAGACATTTTCTCAGTCAGTTAACGGCAGAAAAAGATGCTCTGACCTTGTATAGAAGCAGTTTCCTCAGTGGCAGCCCTGCAGTCATTTATCTGTCATTTTAAGCACATGTCTGCACGTTTAGTTCTCACAGCTCCAGATAGAACACGCTAAATGCTAACCACACCGAGGGTTCACATTTCTGATCAGTTACTGAGGAAACTCACAGACAGACGGACTGATGTCTTCCAGCTGATGGTCCGTGGGTCTGCAGCGTGGGAACGTCCCCCTCTGCCCCCCTCTGTCCTCCTCTGTCCCCCTCTGTCCTCCTCTGTCCCCCTCTGTCCCCCTCTGTCCCCCCTCAGTCCCCCTCAGTCCCCCTCTGTCCCCCTCTGCCCCCCCTCAGTCCTCCTCTGTCCCCCTCAGTCCTCCTCTGTCCCCCTCTGTCCCCCTCTGCCCCCCCTCAGTCCTCCTCTGTCCCCCTCTGTCCCCCTCTGCCCCCCTCTGTCCTCCTCTGCCCCCCCTCAGTCCCCCTCTGCCCCCCCTCAGTCCTCCTCTGCCCCCCTCTGCCCCCCCTCAGTCCTCCTCTGTCCCCCTCAGTCCTCCTCTGTCCCCCTCTGCCCCCCCTCAGTCCTCCTCTGTCCCCCTCTGTCCCCCTCTGCCCCCCTCTGTCCTCCTCTGCCCCCCCTCAGTCCTCCTCTGTCCCCTCTGCCCCCTCTGCCCCCCCTCTGCCCCCCTCTGTCCCCCCTCTGCCCCCCTCTGTCCTCCTCTGTCCCCCTCTGTCCTCCTCTGTCCCCTCTGTCCCCCTCTGTCCCCCCTCAGTCCCCCTCAGTCCCCCTCTGTCCCCCTCTGCCCCCCCTCAGTCCTCCTCTGTCCCCCTCAGTCCTCCTCTGTCCCCCTCTGTCCCCCTCTGCCCCCCCTCAGTCCTCCTCTGTCCCCCTCTGTCCCCCTCTGCCCCCCCTCTGTCCTCCTCTGCCCCCCTCAGTCCCCCTCTGCCCCCCCTCAGTCCTCCTCTGCCCCCCTCTGCCCCCCTCAGTCCTCCTCTGTCCCCCTCAGTCCTCCTCTGTCCCCCTCTGCCCCCCCTCAGTCCTCCTCTGTCCCCCTCTGTCCCCCTCTGCCCCCCTCTGTCCTCCTCTGCCCCCCCTCAGTCCTCCTCTGTCCCCCTCTGCCCCCCTCTGCCCCCCTCTGCCCCCCTCTGTCCCCCTCTGCCCCCCCTCTGTCCTCCTCTGCCCCCCCTCTGCCCCCCCTCTGTCCTCCTCTGCCCCCCTCTGTCCCCCTCTGTCCCCCCTCTGTCCCCCTCTGCCCCCCCTCAGTCCTCCTCTGTCCCCCTCTGTCCCCCTCTGCCCCCCTCTGTCCTCCTCTGCCCCCCCTCAGTCCCCCTCTGCCCCCCCTCAGTCCTCCTCTGCCCCCCTCTGCCCCCCCCTCAGTCCTCCTCTGTCCCCTCTGTCCCCCTCTGCCCCCCTCTGTCCCCCTCTGCCCCCCTCTGTCCCCCTCTGCCCCCCCTCTGTCCTCCTCTGCCCCCCTCAGTCCTCCTCTGCCCCCCTCTGCCCCCCTCTGCCCCCCTCTGCCCCCCCTCTGTCCTCCTCTGCCCCCCCTCTGCCCCCCTCTGTCCCCCCTCTGCCCCCCCTCTGTCCTCCTCTGCCCCCCCTCTGCCCCCCTCTGTCCTCCTCTGTCCCCCTCTGCCCCCCCTCAGTCCTCCTCTGTCCCCCTCAGTCCTCCTCTGTCCCCCTCAGTCCCCCTCTGCCCCCCCTCAGTCCTCCTCTGCCCCCCTCTGCCCCCCTCAGTCCTCCTCTGTCCCCCTCAGTCCTCCTCTGTCCCCCTCTGCCCCCCCTCAGTCCTCCTCTGTCCCCCTCTGTCCCCCTCTGCCCCCCTCTGCCCCCCCTCAGTCCTCCTCTGCCCCCCTCTGCCCCCCTCTGCCCCCCCTCTGTCCTCCTCTGCCCCCCCTCTGCCCCCCTCTGTCCCCCCTCTGTCCTCCTCTGCCCCCCCTCTGCCCCCCCTCTGCCCCCCTCTGTCCTCCTCTGCCCCCCCTCTGTCCCCCTCTGTCCCCCTCTGCCCCCCCTCTGTCCTCCTCTGTCCCCCTCTCTCTTCTTTTTGCTTCTTGGCACCAGAACAAATGTCTTCAATCGCTCTGAAGTGAACCTGTCTGCTAAATTAATGATAATAATAACTCTGCATGAAAAATCCATTTGGAGAGGAGAGCCAGAGGAGAGGAGACGGGGAGTGTGAGAGTGTGTGTGAGTGTGTGTGTGCAGCTACTCCCTGTGTGTCTCTGGAGGAAGGTTGGTGTGTTTACTGTGTGTTTACTGTGTGTTTATTCTGTTTACTGTGTGTTTATTGTGTGTTTACTGTGTGTTTACTCTGTTTACTGTGTGTTTATTGTGTGTTTATTCTGTTTACTGTGTGTTTATTCTGTTTACTCTGTGTTTACTCTCTGTATACTGTGTGTTTACTGTGTGTTTATTCTGTTTACTGTTTATTCTGTTTACTGTGTGTTTACTGTGTGTTTACTGTGTGTTTATTCTGTTTACTGTGTGTTTACTCTCTGTATACTGTGTGTTTACTGCATGTTTACTGTGTGTTTACTGCATGTTTACTGTGTGTTTACTGAGTGTTTATTCTGTTTACTGTGTGTTTACTGTGTGTTTACTGTATGTTTACTGTGTGTTTACTGCGTGTTTACTGCGTGTTTATTGAGGTGGCCTCAGATGTGTGTGTTGGTGTGGAGACAGTGAGGAGAATGAATCTACAGGTTCCTCGTTCAGTTGTTCTCCTGGAAAACAATAAAATCAGAGTGGAACAAAGCAGATTAAACACTGAAGGAAGAGCAGGATTGTGCTTGAAGAAGGATCAGGTTTCAGCCTGAGGTTCTCTGGAGGCCTGCAGAAGATCCACGACACGTCATTTATTTACTACAGACTCATTTCATTAAAGCGTAATGGTTCCAGTTACATTTAACGTATTAATGTCTGACGGTGTTGGCACAGGCAGACTAAAAACTTGATCCTAAACCACAGCTTGGGTTTAACTCACTCACCTACAGGACTGTAAAAAATTGATTGTAAATTTGACGGTGAAAATGTGTAAACTCTAAAACAGTTTGATCCACTTTGATACACTGAATGAATCAGTTAATCAGAAGAAAACTGTATTACTTTATACATTTTACTATTCTATCTAATATGTGTAGAACATTCAATACGATCATTTTTGCATTAATTTCTGGAGTTTTCACAGTGAAATCTATGAATTGGTAACGGAATCATGCCTTAATGTTTATAACAAGTAACATTTCTGCATTTATTTCATGTAAAAATGCAGTTTGTCCTGGCAAAATGTGCACTTTTATGTTAATAACGAACATCTGCTTTAATATCTAGCACAGCTCTACCCAGAACATCTGCATTATGACACAATGACGGCTGCTAAAATACACAGATTACATGTTGAATCCACTAACTTATGCTTTATTTTATGTATTTTCATGTAAACTTTCAAGAAAAATAAACATTTTTTGAAGGTTAAAACTTTGGTTTTACAGTAAGAACATTTTATTCATAAAATCAACAATATCAATACTTTTCTTTAAGTAAAAGAACAAATTGTTTTACCGTTATTTTACCGTAGCGTTCTGTCGACCGCAGCTGCTGGAATTTTACTGTAAAAACAACAGTTTTATTTTTAGAGTGTAAAACGTGTGACAACATGCAAGTATTGTCTGAAAGCTAAATAAAAGATTAAAGGAGTAAAAGAAACGAATACTGTAATTCCAGACTTCATTAATATTTTAGATCATTCCAGAACAGGAGCACATAAACATAAACCATCTCTCTTCCAGGTTTCTGCTAAATATTGATCAATAATGGGTACTGATTGTCTCATTTTATTCCATGTTTCTGTGTTGTTGCTAACCCTACTCTAATCCATGCTAATGTTAGCTTTCTCTCAGCAGTAGAAGCTAGATATTTAGCTAGCTGTTACTGCTGACCACTGATGGAAAACAGTCCAAAGAATGAGTCTGATCCTGATAATATGAGGTAGAGAGAGACATTCAATCAAGGCTGACAATGGATGAAAAGATGGAAAATAGAAGAGAGGACATAGATTTGATCTACACATTCTGTAGGAACACTGTTGGAGGATGGAAATGACTAAAACAAGACAGAAAATGACAAAAACGAGACAGAAAACAACAAAAACGACCGAAAATGACAAAAAGAAGACAGAAAACGACAAAATAAGATATAAAACCAAAAAATGAGACACAAAATGACACAAAAGAGACATAAAATGACAAGAACAAGACACGAGACAAAATGACAAAAACATCATCTACAGGTTGTGCTAACATGTTGTGGGACACGTTCCATGAATAATAATTATTTAAAATATTATGTTGATTAAAAAATGTTCCCACAGTTACAGAGACATGAATGAAAAAATAAAACCATAAATAGGAGATTTAAATTAGATTCTGTTTCATCAGAGATCCAGTTTGGTCATCAGAGGGTGGACGAGAGAAAAATGGGATTTTAGGGGAACTCCAGAATTATTTTGTATTTTAAAATGTTACAAACATTCTTTTCTTTTTAGATTTGGTCTCAGGACAAGAACATTTACACACTACCACATGTTTTAAAGATTATTATGTGGATTATTGGAGATTAAATGGTTGGGACGAAAAATATTCTCCAGTTCTAGGGAGAAGTTTAGAGGGAAAAATGACTGTTTGGTGAAGCTGAGAACAAGTCAAAGACATCTGAAATGTGGAAAGAGTTGGCTTAATCTATAATTACGTGCTGTATTATAAACGTTTCTTATATTACTTTATTACCAAATAAGCTAAATTTTCATCTTAAAAGTAAGTAAAGCTGTCAGATAAATGTGGTGGACTAGAAGGTAAAGAACGTAAGTCTAAACTGTGCTGGGAAATGAGACGCTCCACAACAATAAATAGCATTAAAACCAAAACCCTTCAGCTTCTGCCTTTGGGAGTTGTAGTCTTGACTCTACCTGTAATCCTGCTTTAACCCAGTAATAGATTACATTCTGTGCATTACAAGCCATTCATAGCTTCCAGTAAATATAAAATCAAACGTTAGTTCTGTGGTAAACTCCTGTCTTTGTTTTTCTGCATTTTTCATTCATTTCCTCTTTGATTTTAATAAATAAAAAAAGCATGAATGAGCTAAAAATAGTAGAAATGTCTTCCAATGACTCAGCAAATTCTTCCAGAAAAAAAAGAAAGAAACAGAAAGCACCTCTTCTTCCTCACAGAGATTTATTATTCAGACTGGATTCAGGTTAATCCAATTTTATGAGCTCTTCTGTTAACACCGAGGACGTTAGATTAATATTCTTATGTTTTTGTCTGACAGGGTTATCAGTCGTCTGAAGCGGGCATTGTCAGCTTATTTCCAGAAACATCCCCCTGGCACTGCTGCTGCTTATCTTCCACACTTCCATCCTCCTCAGAGCTGCTGCAGATCGAAGCTCCTGATAAAGACGGAGCGCTGCAGGTTCTCCACGTGCTCACCGTCGTTTAGCACCTGAATCTGATGCTGGGGGAAGAACTGCTGCTTTCCTCTCCAGCTGTGCTTTCTGGCTTTGAGTCCTACTCTGAATCTGGGCGGTGTTTGGGATGGAGGGTCAGAGAGGAGAAGATTAGCTGCAGCATTATCAGCCCAGCAGCAGACAAGCTCAGACACTCTGATCTCTCCTCTGACTGATTTCACTCTTAATTAAACTTCACGGAGGGAAGGAGGGAGAGAGGACGACGAGGGGGGAGCTGAGAAAGAGTGACGAGGCAAAAAAACAGAAACAATGGGAGCTGGATAGAAACAAAAAATAGAAGCATGAAAGGAGAGGAAGGTATGACAGAGAGGAGGGGAGGAGAGACGGACCATACGTGATCATATTTATTTATGTCCATGTGTGTGAGGAGAATGAGGGCAGGGTGAGGGCTGGGTGAGGAATGGGTGAAGGATGGAGCTGCTCGGTGTGGGGAGGAGGGAGGACGATGCAGCAGCAACAGTCCTGCTGTGACTCAGCACTAAAATCTGCCTTTCTCTCTCCCTTCAAATATCAGCCCTTAGTCATCGCAGCAAACACACCATCAGACTGTTTCTCATCAGAGCTCGTCACAACCGTACGTCCATCCGGCCGCCGTGTGCAGGAATGTTCCATCTGATCACGTTCTGCATGTGAATTTAAAAGCTTTAGATGGTTTGTTGAAATCCACTCTTGCAAATCTTTAAGTCCATGTAAGACATTTAACCACCTCTTTCATTCTTCACATAAAGGAGTCAGATGATGGATTTCATCTGAACACTTTCTACCAACGCTGCATTTATGTGACAGCTTCATTTACTGTTCTTTCAAAAATCCAGCCTTTAAAATAATTAAATTTGCTGCTACAGAGTGAACTGCCAAGAAAGGCACAAAAAATAAACCCTCACTGTCCTCACAGCACCTTTAAGGATCTAAACATTTTGCTCACAGCTAAATTTTCATTCATATTTTGTGTGAATCTTTGCACTATTAAATGCAGACAAACTGTAGGATTCATGCGCTAAATGTGCTACAAGTGACACCTCTGAAATGCTAGCAAGAGATTAATGGCTGTATTGGAAGAAGTGTTCATATCACTGAGCTAAAATCTGCAAAAGTCGAAATATTTTGTTCTTGCTTTTAAAATTTTGATAAAGTATGAAAGTACTAATAAAAAACTTAGCTTGACCTAAGTGAAATTAAATATTTAGACTAGCAGATCTGTATCATAATATAATTTACATACATTACACATAATATAATAGTATATGATGGGATGTGGGGGTCTGACCACTAGCAGAGCTGTGGAGAAATGTTTGTAGGACTGATGCCCCGTTTTACTTCAATTCTGCACATTCCTTCTATTACACTTCAGCTGCAACAATTAATCACTAAATTAATCAGTTGTCAACTAATGAATTAATAAGCAACTATTTAGATAACTGATTAGTCGTTCTATTTTAAAGTAAAAGGAAGTCTGGATTCTCAGATTCAAGCTTCTGAAATGAGAATATGTTAGCTTTTTTTTTTACTCCATTACGACAGTAAACTAAACATCTTTGGGACAAAACGAGACATTTCAGGACATCAATTTTGGTTTTGGAAAACACTAATTGATGTTTTTCATCATTTTCTGACCAAATCGACTGTTCAGGAAATGAATCAACATATTCCCCGACAATGCAAACATCATTCTTTCATTAATCAGCAGTTAGTGGCGCTAACGTGTCGACAAACACTGAAAGAAGATCAGACTTTACTGTAAACAATGCAGGATTTTAAATAAAAAATAAGCTGTAAAAATCCTTTTTTATGTGCCATGTGTTCTGTTACATGTACACAGCATGCTTTGGCAAGAAAAACAAAGTCAAATTAAATGAAGAATTAAAACTAGATGTCAGTGTAGTTCCTAATACTGCAGCTTATTTAGGACACAAACGATACATGAAATGCAAATTACAGGTTTTAAAGATCTTAATCTGCAGTTTTTGTATATATAAATATTCACTATATTTAGCATTGATAAATAAATGCAATGCAGCAAACAGCATCACATTCTTCCTGCGGTTTAGTAAAGTAGAAATTTACAGTTCATGTTACTGTACTTTGCCCTACTACCAGCGAGTCTTTCTGCACCTAAATGTTTAATCTGATAATGGTTTCTGTCTCTCTCTGGGCTCCAGCGCTGCGTTTCGCCTCTCGCTGCGTCTACCTGCAGGCCTGTTGTGTTGTTTTGTCTCTAAAGAGGCGCTGAGCTGTGAGGATAAAGAATAGCTCTGAGTCGCATTCAGCCCACTGGGGAGAGCGATATTCAATCTGATAATTGAGGTATTGATAGATGGCGAGTGAGTGGCGACATTGATGAGTGTGGGACTGAAGGTCTTGTATCCGATGGTGAGGATGGTTGTCGGAGAGAATCGATCGGCATCGACCTGCAGCTCTACACCTCAACGGCCTCTCTGTCTTTTCTCTCCTTGGCTTTTCTATTTTCTCTGTTTGCTCCCTGACTTTCTCCTTCCATGTTTTCATTTCTCTCATTGGGTCAATTTGAACCTTTTCCTCTCTTCTTTTCTGTCTCCCTTCAGGTTTTCGTTGCTGAAGCATGAAGTCAGACTCACAGAGTTCGGTTGGATTTTAGAAACACAGCAGCTGAGTGCAGCAGAGCAGATAAGAACAGGACAGAACCAAAAAACACATGATGCAACATGAGCTTACGTAAGTCATCACGTCTCCTAATCTAATGCAATAAAACGACACCAATCCTGACCAGTGTCACACAAAGTAACACGGCGTAAAGCACCGTAACACAACTCAAGGTGATGCAACAACCCAGCAGAGAGGAGAAGGAAACAACCAGGACAGACGTGGTGAGAGTGCACTGGCCCAGAAGCTAACGTCCCTCCTGGCTAGCTCACAGGAAGTGGCACATTACTGCCGACTGAACTCAGGATGAGCGCACTCCCATATGTGCATGTGTGCGTATAGAAAGCTGCACGGAAATGTGAGTTTGTGAACATTTGAACAGCTGACGCTGCCCTGCTGCATGACTGGGGCTCAGATGCCCAGCGAGCAGAGAAACTATCAGGATGAAGGAAATAAGACGTTTCAGAGAACTCGTTCTAACTCCACAAATAAAAACACGCCACCATTCTGACCGTCTCAGAGTCTGATGTAGAATTACCTTCATGATGCCTCAAAGTGCAGAAATACAAGCAGTAGGAAGCAGACCTGTTCAACATGGCACAGTTTTAAGCTAAGAGTAAGACATAGATGGAGGTAGTAAGAGAAATGCTCTTTGCTGACGACAGTGCTCTAGTTGCACACAGTGCGAAAGATACACAATCTTTGGTGGAGAAATTTGCAAGAGCAGCAAGCCAATTCAGCCTCAAAGTGAACATCAAGAGGACAGAGTGCCTTTATCAACCACCAGAGTTCCAGTTATCAGCATCTCTACCAGAAGAGATCAGCATCGGCACAGAGCCACCGGTCAAGTGCAAAACCTTCAAGTATCTAGGGAGCACTGTTTCAGAGAATGCTAAGCTGGAGGATGAAACATCTCAGAATGGGAAGAACGAGCGCTGTGCTTGGAAACTTTAGGGAGAGACTCTGGAACAATCGACCTGTGTCTGTCCATGTGAAATGCAACGTGTACAGTTCTGGCTACTCTACTGTATGGGGCTGAAACTTGGACTGTCTACAGAGTGCAGATGAAGAGACTCCACACATACATGATGAGACACCTAAATGAACATCTCATGGAGAGACAAGATGACCAACAGAGAAGTGTTGAAACAAGCTGGTCTACCATCAGTGGAGGACATGCTAATACAGATGAAACAGACGGCTAGGACATGTTGAGACGATGGTCTGGTGAGTTCATTAATCAGTACGTCCTTTCAGCCTGCATTTCTATTGGTTAGTTGGTTGTCGTAGGTCCAGCAGCATCACACTGAGATGATCACAGTCAGAATATATGACAGTCAGGATTTTATGGCAGCTTGTCTTTGGTCGCCATGGCAACAGCCGTCCTTGAACCTGTCTCACAGTGAGATGTAGGACCACCAATTTAGAGACAAGACCAAAGATATTTAGCTTGGAAAATCCAAACTGAATCTCCATGTAATCTCCTATCTCCATGTTAGGAGATACAGGAGAATCAGTTTGGCATTGGGCGAATTGAATCGCGTTTCCCTCCCGGGAAAGTTTGGTACGACCAATCATAGCACGGGAGGCGGGAGTTAATGCTGCGTCATCTTCAGCGCCTGGATTACCCATAAAACACCTGCACACCTCCCGTAACCAAACACAAACATTAAAGTTATTCCTAACACCGCTAATCGTTCTAAGGAGTCTTTTGTTGCGTAGCCTTTTCAAAAGTAAGTGTTGTACCTGAGAGTACCCCATGTATTCGCAGATTTTTGTGACAAAAACAGCAGTAATCATTCACCGCGACGCTTTCACGGCTGCATGCCATTGTTGTTTGGACTACATGGACTTCAAGGTCGATTTGTTTGTGCGTCACATCCGTGTTACGCTGATTGGTTCTTTCTCGTTCAAGCTGCATCCGTTAGCCCCTCCTTTTTGAAATTGTCTCCTATCATCACAATGCCAGACTGCCTTTATTTGTATTTATATTAATACATAAATAAAGTCAGTCTGGATTTTCCAGGCAAACAGATATCTCCACCATTCTCTCAGCGTTGGTATCTCTGGTCGAGGATGCCTGAAAACCACACAGTGTGTCGAGGCTTTAAGAGCCCAAAGTATGGACTAGGCTATCAAACTCTCCAGATTTCAATGTTAATCGAGCATCTGTAGGAACAAGTCTAAGGATTGTGAACCAGATCCCACAGGACACCACAGGAGGTTCCATACCCCAAAGGATCAGAGCTGTCTGGGTGAGACAAAGGGACCTATACGACATCAGGAGGTGGTTGTAATGTTCTGACTCAGTGTTTTTCCTTATACTTTCAACTTCTCCATCTCATCACCTCCCTCTCTTGTTCCTCTTTCCTTCTCCTCGCTGTGCAGTAACATCCTCAGCTCTCCTCCTCCATGTCTCTTCCTTCCTCTTCATCTTGTAAAACTCCCCCAGGGTACGGATCAACACTCCCGTCCCCCGGCTCCCCTTCCCCTTTAATCTCATCCTCCTCCTCCCCTCTCTTTCTTCTCGACTCCCCCTTTCATCCCCTCTCCCATCCCCAATGCGTCAGGCGTTTCCCAGCATCCATGTTTTAAGGGTCAGCGGAGTCCGTGTCCTGGTTGGTCAGTCCCATCACGTCTGTCACTGCTACCATGTTCACGTAGGCGTGTTTGTCTTCACATGTTGTGTAACTGTCCCTGTGGACAGAAAGCTCCGTCGCTGTCTTAGCGTACATTCTGTGTGTGTGTGTGTGCATGCAAATGTTTCACCTCAGCAGATCGACAGCTCGCTCTCAGTGTCTTGCACCTGCCTGTTGCTATGGAAACTGGGTATCCTCTGTGCGTCACCTGTGCCCATGTTTGGTCTGGTTTCCTGCTCCTTTCCATCAGCTTCCCTCTCCCTCGTCATAATTTACTGTCTCTCTTCTTCCCTCTCTGTGGTCCAAACACCGTTACAGCTCTGGACACGAGCCGCAGCATTCAGCCTTCTGTTAACCAAATGAATTAGGAGCGTTTGTATAAGCGATACACTAATTCAAGCTACACACGCACAAATACCACAAGAAATACAACATGAAACACAGTGAAACACCAGGATCACAGTGAAACTCGCTGCACCGTGTGACTCTGTGGCACCCTAAAACAGAATTAGTGCCGCTTTGATCAGCGTCTGTTTACAGCTCCGGTAGATGTGTGGCTCTTCATGAATCAGCAATGAGAAGCAGCGTGGCTCAGACCAAAAGCAGAGTGATTATTCATCATCAGACCCTGACCGGCACAATACGGCACTGACAGTAGAGGGCAGCTATACGAGCTCTGTCCTCTCCAACACTAGTGCTGATGCTCAGACTGCAAAACACACAAACAAACACAAACAAACAAACAAACAAACAAACACACACACACACACACACACACACACACACACACACACACACACACACACTTTGTACTTCTATCTTAGTGAGGACATCCATAGGTGTAATGCATTTCCTAGAGCCTTACCCTAACCTTAACCATCACAGCTGATTGCCTAACCCTAACCCTTACCCTAACCCTAACCAAACCTCAATTCATACATGTTCTCTAAAAACAAGTCTTCACCCTCAAACATGGCTGTTTCAAAGTGAGGACCGGCCAAAATGTCCTCACTTTGTGAAAATGTCCTCACTTTGAAAACTCATCTGTGTAGTAAAGTTAGATATTTTATTTGCTGCATAAAATGGCTTAGATATAACTCTTTACCTTCTCCCTCTACACTGCAACCTGCAGCTGGAGCACACCAGCTCACCTACGAATGAGCAGGAGTAGTTAGATGTGAAAGGTCTGACACTATTTTTAACCCTGTAAAACCTACTGTTGCAGAAATACTATATCTGTTTTATCTGTTTTATTAAGTATGTAGATACAGAGATAAAGGTAGAGAGACAGACATACAATTTTTTTTGCTTTATTTAATCTTTTTTAAATTTTACTTTATTTCTAGCTCTTTTTCTCCTATATTCGGGTCTTACAGGGTTAAACATTATCATCGCTCAGTCATAGTGTTATTCCATCAAGCTTCATTTTCTTATGGACAGAGAAGAAAGAAACAGCCAGACTGGCTCAGTCCAGGGTTAAAATAATCCACCAACTAAATTTTTTGTAATTTATACATGAAATGTTTGTATTTTTCTGCACAAAAAAACCTAAATGTAAAAAAAAGGGTTGCATAACTGCTTATTTGCACTTTAGCTGAACATCACTGTAACATGAGTCATTTTTACACATCAGTTAACACTAATCAGATGTAATGTCAATTCTAATCCAATGAACCATCCTCCTCTGTCAAGTGTTGCACCATGATGAGCCTTTTTGGGGATTATCTAAATCTAATGTACCAAAAACTGTTTTGTTAACAAATTAATCTCAGTTAACTGCTCTTGCAAAATGTTAGCAGTGATTACATTTCTTAGAACACAGACAAGAGGAGGTGTAGTATCAGAAAGTCCTTAACTGTGTAATGACATGAGTGGTTTCTGATCGAATGCCCTGATCACTGGGGCAACTTCATTTACGAGCGCCTTCAGAAACAAAAACAGATCTGTGTTGTGTAGTTTATGATGCGATGATGACCTGTCCCTGTTCAACCACAGTGAGAGCTGTGTCCTCATACTCAGCACAAAGTCAGACTGGTTTCCAGCGGGTGTTGGACTCCTCCAGGGCTGTCCCTGGTCTCTGATCCTGTTTGTGGTCTTCATGGATCTCAAGGATCGGCCGGGGTGAGGACGGTGTCCGGTTTGGGGACCTCAGGATCACATCTCTGCTTTTTGCAGATGATGTGGTTCTGTTGGCTTCATCAGACCTTCAGCAGCACTGGAGCAGTTTGCAGCCGAGTATGAAACAGTGGAGATGTGGCTCAGCACTTCTAAGTCTGAGGTCATGGTTCTCTGGTGGAAATCAGTGGATTGATCTCTCTGGGTTGGGAGGAGTTGCTTCCCCAAGTGAAGGAGTTCAAGTATCTCAGGATCTTGATAAGAAAATGGAGCTAGAGATGGACAGGAGGATTGGTGCAGTGTCAGCAGTAATGAAGGCGTTGAACTGAACCATCGTGGTGAAGAGGGAGCTGAGGCTCGAGGAGAAGATCTCAGTTTACCATCCATCTACGTTCCAACCCTCACCTATGGTCATGAGCTCTGGGTAGAGACCCAAAGAATGAGATCATGGATAGAAGCGTCTGAAATGAGCTTCCTCTGTAGGGTGTCTGGACTCAGCCTTAGAGATAGGAGGAGTAGATCAGACATCTGGAGGGAGCTCAGAGTAGATCTGCTGATCCTTCACCTCTGAAGGAACCAGTGGAGGTGGTTTGGACATCTGATCCAGATCCTCCAGGGAGACTTCCTTTGGAGGTTTTCTGAACACGTCCTCCTGGAAGGAGACCCTGTGGCAGAACCAGAACCCTCTTGAGGTATTATACATCTCATCTGGGCTGGGAATGCCTCAGGATCCTTCAGGAAGAGCTGGAAAGTGTTGCTGGGAGAAGAAACATCTGGAATGACCTGCTTCATCTGCTGCCTCCATGACTCGACACCAGATAAGAGGAAGAAGATGGATGGTTGGTAAAAATGAAGGCTTATTTCAGGTTAGAAGATCACCACCATGATGGCTACAATAATAAACACAATGATTAGGGGCATATGTGGCCATGTTTTGTTGAAAAAAAGTCTCTAAAATGGAAACAGTGATCTTCCATGACCTGTCCATCCACCCCGACCTCCTCCTGCTTTAGAACATCACTAGACTTGAAATATGAACACATTTTGCTTATTGAACAACTGTCTCTCAGACAGAAACTTTGATGAACACAGTAAAAGAATGAAGCATAACAATGACAGTATTTAAAGTGGATCATTAAATCTGGCCAATTATCCCCAGGATGTTTAATTATGCCGGTATCAGCATCCCTCCTACTCCACTCTGCACCCCAACAAACTGCTTTGCAAACAAACTCCACAAAAAATAAGTTTTGTGCAATTGTGCTAAGTTACTGCCTGGCAGACGCTGATGCAGCTAATAAGGAAAAGAGTTGGCCGGCCGTGCCGTGTCTGCTCTCTGCAACAACTCCCAGACTAACCCAGCCAAGGTTGCCAGGTTGGTTCTGGACTGTGGGGCGCCAGGTATCAGAAAGCAGGGGAGAAAAGGAGGATGAGGATGGAAAGAGACGGAGAGTCAAGCAAAGACAGACAGATGAGACGACAGAGAGAGCGATGGGGTCTATCAGCGAGAAGTCAGAGGGGGAGGAACGAAAGCCTCCACTGCAGTGAAACTACCCCAGACCAGGCCGACCTCCTCCCCTTCCTCCTCCTCATCGATTCAGTAGCGCAGCAGCAGCAGCATAACAAAACTCTTCCAAGATAAAAAAAAAAGAAAGTCTCAGCTTTGGGCTCTGCAGTGGCTGGAAAACACCCCTCTCTCCTCCTCATCACCACCTCCAGCTCATATATTCGGAAAACAGCACCTCCTCTGTGCTTCCACATGCAGCAATGACAGGGCAATTTTTTATTTTTTTGGTTTTACAAGACACCCTTTCTCCACCTCTCTCCGTACGAACACCACCCAGCTGAATCCCTACACCTTACAGCGAGTGAAAACAAAGCGTTGACCTACAATAACCCCATGCACCGCCTCACTCATCTTCCTCCTCCAACTCCCCTCATCACCCGCCGGCTGCTCGGGAACAAAACCTCCACCTGCTTTTGTCTCTCCTCCACCTTCTCGCTTGATAAAATCAGGAACACGTATGGATATTCAGGGCTTGTTTGGTGTTCAGGTAATTGTTTTCTCTCTGCTCTTCTGGCTACAACAAACTGCAGCGTATGGCTGCATCGTTAGCATGCAGAGAGAATACGCTGTCGCTGATTTAAGGGAAATAACGCAAAGGAGAAGCTTAGTCAGAAGGGACAAAAATTCTTCATTAGACTCTGATATTTTACTACCGGGGTGTCAACATGAACAACATGAAATTTATGAGGAAAAATAAGTTAAATTTCATCAACATTCCTCCTCAGTTTATCATTTCCACATTACAACTTCCAGATCACAGAGTGTCTACAAAGGACAACATTTAGTCACCTGGACCTGAACCACAGAGGATTTTACTTTATGATCAAAACGACAAGTCAGACAAAAAAAGGCAAAAAACAAGAAAAACAAGACAAAGTATTGCAAAAATGAGAAAAAAATATACAAAAATATACAAAGAATTACACAAATGACAAGACAAACAATGAGAACACAGAGAAATAAAATGACAAAAATAAGACAAAAAACAAGCGAGACAGAAAACAAATTGACAAAAAATGAGAAAAGACAAATAATTTTGACAAAAAAAGCTACAAAGCAACAAAAAAATGGACAAGCAAGACAAAAAAATACAAAACGACAAACAATACAATGAAAAAAGCAAAACAAAGTGACAAAGATAAGACAAAAACACACAGAAAAAACAACAAAACCATGAGACAAGTGACAAAAGTCAGACAAAAAAAAAGACCAAATATTGGTGGTTGATCAGAACAACTTGTCATGGTCTTGAAATGATTTTAAATTTATAGTTTTACTAATTTACAATCTGCAGTTAATGTCTTCTCTGTAATTTTTCCACTTTGAGGACCGGATTGGACCCTCTGGAGGACCACTTTTGGACCACGGGCCTCATGTTGGACCCTCTGGAGGACCACTTTTGGACCACGGGCCTCATGTTGGACCCTCTGGAGGACCACTTTTGGACCACGGGCCTCATGTTGGACACCTCTGGTTTACAAGATAAATACATAAGGATAAGTCTTTCTGCAAAATAATCCATTCCTAATCTGAGTTTGTTTTTTGCTCTTCTAATGAAATGAATGTTTCTCTGATGGTACGATTCTGCAGGGATTTCAGAATAATCGGAGTTCTACTAAAAGTCCTGACTTGAAGCATGAGTGGCAGCAGTTTCTTCACGTCCCCCTCCTCTTTTATGTAACATTCATCTGCATTATTTAGAGACTTATCAGAAAGCCCCGGCGACAATTCCTTACATAACATTCATATTTTATGATCGTATTTTCCGGTTGAAGTTTGATTAAAATGCACCTTCTGCTCAGGAATCCGACTGCTGAGGAGGTCTTCATCAGCGGGGAGTCTACAAATGTGAGACTGAGCCCATCTCTCCTTTAAAGGACCGGAGGAGACAGTTTGGGAGGCTGCAGATGATACTGCAGTATGAAGACAGAGCCAAATGCAACGGCATAACAGCAGCGTTTAAAGTTTCCTCTACTGCAGGGGAGTCAAATCATTCTAGTTCAGGTTCCACGTGCAGCCCAGTTCCATCTCCAGTGGACCGGACCAGTTTTTACTTTATGGTCAAAATGACACAAGTCAGATAAAAAGAAAGACAAAAAACAAGACAAAATATTGTGAAAAGGAGACACAAAACGACAAAAAAAAAAGGGACGCCAAAAGCCAGAAAAAAACAATAAAATCTTAGAAAAAATTTGACAAACAACATGAAAGAAAACAAAGACAAAAAAGTCACAAAAAAGAAACAAAAATTGATAAACGACAAAAACGAGAAAAAAAACACAAAGTGACAAAAATGGCCCACAAAACAAGGAATGCTTTTAGAATCACACAAATCCCTTTTTCATTCATATAATATCACATAAAATATTGATCAGTGCTGCTTTAAACCAGGAAACGTCTTAGGGACTGGAGAGACGCAAAAATGGGAGAAAACTGGGGGTTTTTTCTTTAATCAAATATTAACTTTGCTCTTTTCACTGCAATATAACATTATTCAAATTAATATCACTCCTATGAAAGCCTCTGGATGTTAGCTGGGCCTCCATTCCACTTCTGCTTCTACCGCAAAAACAACTTCAGGTTCTAATTAGAAACAGCAACAACATGCATTTCCACGTTTTTGATTAATATCACAGATTATTTGGTCTCTCTGGAGATGAGCTTTGAAATGAGGCTCTCTGTGACATTATTTATGCTGTATTTGAACTATTACATGTTCTGCACAAAGATAAAGCAGATCAGCCTGAAACCATTTCAGGATTCTGCAAAACGAAGCAGAAGATTCTATTATTCTAACGGCCCCCCTTTGGTTTCCATGATCACTGCCAGGAACAGAGGAGCTGTTTTTAGGGCACAGAAAACTGAAGCCAGTGAAGAAAAGCACATGATTTGTCACGTATCCCTGATAGAAGCAGTAGAATCGCAGGGAAAAGCTGAGGATTTAATGCAGATAACTGGAATGTGTGTTTAAAATCTCATGAAGGTGATTCTATGAGGCTGTTCTGGGTTTCAGTTATGAAGTCACTGAATGGTAGAATAGATAAAGATAATCTGAAATATGTTTACTGATCCGTAAACGCTGCAGCTGTGATCCGTCCTGAGGTATTCATTCTATCGGTTTTTGGGCTCTTTCTGCTTATGCGAGGCCAGACCCACCCAGCGTTACTGGTCTCACTATGAAATTCAAATCAATATCCACATAATAAAAGTTCCAGGCCTGCAGCAAATTGGAATCTATAGCTTAGAAAGCTGAAGAGATCTATGGCAGCTGCACTAATGAATGAAGAATCACTGCAACACGAGCACAGCGGACGATTCAGCCACTCAGTGAACCTGTACAGGTCAGACACACACACACACACACACACACACACACACACACACACACACACACACACACACACACACACACACACACACACACACACACACACACACACACACACACACACACACACACACACACACACACACACACACACACACACACACACACACACACACACACACACACACACACACACACACACACACACACACACACACACACACACACACACACACACGTCAGACTAGTGTGAAACTTGACTAATCAATAATAGATGGTGAACCAGCATCTGGACAAAGCCGGCATTATTCCACTAAGCAGAGTTTTTAAACCACTGCTGTGTTTACAGCTGGATCAGGATAAAAAGGAGGAAGTCTATGGGATATATCTGCACACAGTTTTATTAAAAGTAAAAAAATAATAATGTTTTTATGTTCATTATGATCATGTCTTTACAAATTCCATCATTATTTATTATGGAAACAATCACTTAATAAAAAATGACTGGATATCACTAAAATGTCAACAATGATACACAAAGTCCCACAATTATATATTGATCCATCCAGAACGACTTGAAAATGATCCATAATTACAGGAAACTAATCCAGAACGACATGAAATTTGTCCATATATATAGACAAAGAATAAAAAAAGCAAAAAATACTGCTAGTTTTTGTCATTCCTGCGTGGTTCAGAGCTGCAGGCAGAAACCAGCTGAATGATGTCTGAACGTCTGTCTGCTTCCTCCACTAACCGATGTAATTATTAGATGACATGCATGTGTGAGCACATCTGTGTGATGCTGTAGCATGCAGCGCTAATACCACGCTCTATAACGGGGTAAACAGAGATAATATAATCTGTGTTTGGTCCCAGAGGGATGTTTGGAAGTGAAGGCTTGGAGTGCTGAGTAAGGAGATGGAGACTGCAGTGGAGCTGGATGCTGCTGATCCCAGATCAGACTGAGACTCAGCACAGAGGAGGAGAGGGAGAGGAGAGGAGAGGAGAGGAGAGGAGAAGAGAGGAAGAGGAGAGGAGAGGAGGGAGAGGGAGAGGAGGGAGAGGGAGAGGGAGAGGGAGAGGGAGAGGAGAGGAGAGGAGAGGAGAGGAGAGGAGAGGAGAGGAGAGGAGAGGAGAGGAGAGGAGAGGAGAGGAGAGGAGAGGAGAGGAGAGGAGAGGAGAGGAGAGGAGAGGAGAGGAGAGGAGAGGAGAGGAGAGGAGACTGAAACTGCAGAAAATCAGAACCACTGCTGGCATGTTGGTCACAATCCTCCACAGACTCCATGCAGGAAAATGTGAATGAGTCGTCATAAATAAAATGATGTGAGGAGTTTACACACCACATGAACACACACACATACCACATGAACACACACACCACATGAACACACACACACACTCTGCAGGACCGTGCACGCCAGAGCAACGCCCTGACAGACGAACTGCGTCACGACCCTCCATCCCCACCGGCAGCTTGTTTACTCCTCTAACCTGTGAGCCACTGATGGTGCTAGAAAAGCCCTCTCCTCCTCCTCCTCCCCCTCCTCCGCCTCCATCCCTCCCTCCCATCCTCTGAGTCACCCTCTCCTCCTCCTCCTCCTCCTCATCATCATAAATGTCTGTGATGCTTCTTCTCTTTATTCCTCTTCCTGTAAATCATCATGTGTGTTTTCCCGCCTCCTCTTGGCTCTCCCTGGTCTAATCCCCCCCCCCTTCTCTCCTCAGCAGTATTCTGACTGTATATTTAAACTACCCCTGTGTTACTGTGAACCCCCTAAGCTCAGAGCTCCTACCCCTCCACCCTCTGCCTGTATATCACATTATATAACTGCGTCCCTGTGGACCTTCAGGACGCTGCAATCTAATTTTATCTGCCGATGGTGGTGATGGGAGCGCCTCGATGCGACATTTAACGCACAAAACAACGTCCTCTTCCTGAGATTATTCCCCATAAACACCATCCACAGCAGAAATATGACCCAAATACTGTTCGGCTGCAGAATTAACGAGACACTGAAGGCAGAGCTGAAACATCTGAGCGTCTTAAAATAATAATAATAATAATGTGATGAATACAGAGTTAGCAGATTCTAACTGAGGACAGTAAACACACATGGGGGCCATTTTGATGCTTTTCTGAGTGAGAAACAACAGCTCCCTACAAGTTTTATCTTCTTTCTGAACCCCTGCATTGCCAAATTAGCCAAACAGCGCCACATGCTGGTCATGAAGAGGAACTGCACCTGAGGAGAAGGAAGTTCTCTGCAGTTAAAATGTTCCAGCAGAGAAACCAAAAGGAACGATCACAGGGGAGCTGACTGAGAACAGGTCTGACATTCTTCTTAGAGAAAATCTAGTTTTTTACCCTGTTAACACGTCAATATGACGTTTTTAAGACATTTCCACCTAAAAACTGCAGCTCAACAGAAAAAAAATTCAGGCATTCTGGCAAAAAGAAAAAATAAATCCTTAATTTCTGTATTTTCCTGCTCAGAAACAGTTTGAAGCTTAAACATTTGGGGCTTAATGAGTGCATTGAGTAATGCAGAGCAGTTTTATAGAATCTGAACAGAGCTGTGGGAGAGCTGGTGTGCTCCAACTGCCATGAGGAGAGGAAGATCAGCAGTTAGAGTCTGAAGAGTTATCTGTGAAGAAAGAAAGAGAGAAGGAAGATCAACTACAGACGGAAAGACGCAGAGGTAGAAATAAAGGCAAAGACAGAAACAAAAGAAGACAGGTCAAAAGAAAAGACAAAAAGAGAGACAGAAAGACAAAGAGACAGAATGAAAGAAAGAAACTCAGACAGAAACAGAGAAAAACACTCAGTACAGTAATTAACCGATCTCTGTCTCCTGTCATTTCAACCAGACTCTGAATGTCTCTAACTGCAGGTGGGACAGACGGACAGACAGGACTAACTTCCTGTCCTCTGCTCAGAGAGTCCCAGCCCGTTACTGTTAGATGAGGTAGTTAACTTCCACAGTCATGAGATTCTACACAGCAAGACTGAAAGTACAGCAGCCATTCATTCTATACTTATGTGCAGAAATCCTCACGCATCATCCAGTGTTTTACGATATTTAACAGATAAACATCCCTGCTGAACACTGAGGATTTACAGTAATGAAAGGTGCACCCGTTATTTCTATGGATTCACTCATTTCATCCTTTTAAACTGTATGGCTTTATGGTTTGTAACTTAGCATCATGAAATGATACCATGTGTGTCCTCTGAAACTAAACATGATGCCAGTCAATGCTAATGAAAACATTAAAGTCCCAAAACTGATCAGATATCCATAACCGTTATCGGTGTCCAGGTCTATGATTCAGAGTGTGGTGTCCGTCTCTGCCTGACCTTCCTCCAGCCTAGTCTGTCTGCTTGGTCAGCTCCAGGATCTTCCTCTGGATGTTGCGGCTGAAGGGCATCAGCAGATCATCCAGGTCCACCTCCAGGGAGAAGTCCTGCTTCCGTCTGTCTATCTGAGACATCAGCTGCTGGGTGGAGGGCGGCTTCCCCCAGACCTGAGACACAAAATATAAGAGGAGGGAAGGTTTGGACTGAACTGGTTCACTGACATCTGGAACTGTTAGTGGTGAAAGGTTTACAGCTTTGCTACGTAAAAATGATCAAAATGCGTTTCCCATGTAGTCTCAGTCAGTGCAGTAGTTCTAGAAGAGAGATTTATTGACAACAACTTGCCGTTTTTGGCACAAAGGTGATGTCCACGGTGTTGGTCCTCCCTGTAGTGATCCTTGTGTTCTGCAGGATGACACCCTTTGATTCTTTCTGCTCTGGCAGTGGGAGTCCTGCTGGAGCTGTTGATGCCTCGGCGTGAACTGAACCTCCTGCAGAAAAACCCTGTAGGGACCACCAACGTTTACTGATCCAGATACTTCAGATAAAAGCAAAGATTTGTAGGTGTACGATGCATGAAGGCTGCAAAAACATCAACAATAACACACTTAATTAGGATTCTGTCTTTAAAGGATTTGCAGATTAAAATCAGTTTCTAATTTTTCAGTAACTCCTAGTAGAGACAGAAGCACAGCATCACTTATTAAAATTACAGAGTTTTACTTTGTACAATTAAAATCTGGTTCTTCTGAACTTAAAAATGGAAAAAATAAATTCACAATATCCATCATCTATTATCTATACACCGCTTAATCCTCATGAGGGTCATGGGGGGGCGGAGTCTATCCCAGCTGACTAAGGGTGAAGACTGGAGGCACCTGGACAGGTAACAGTCTATCACAGGGCTACACACAGAGACAAACATTCACACCTACAGACAGTTTAGAATCACCAGTTAACCTCAGCATGTTTGTGGACTGTGGGAGGAAGCTGGAGAACCTGGAGAAAAGCCACACATGTGCAGGAGAACACGGAGACTCCATGCAGGAAGGCCGGGATGAGAACCAGGGATCTTGTAGCTTCAAGTAGCTGCACTGATGCACAAAATGCCACGCTATAAAACAGACTGGCTGAGCTGGATGTTACTTTTGTGGCCTGCAGATGAACCCATCCAGATACTTACAGCTTCATTAAGGTGCTGCAGCGTCTCTCCTGTTTGGACTGAAGACTCTGCAGCTGTAGATTATCTGGGCCTTTAGGTGCATCTATTCCAGCATGTCCTCATTTCAACCATCTCCTACTTTAAAGGTTAAAAACAGTGAAACTCTGAGTGGCTCTATTGTCTGGTGGACCTGTGCTAATTCTATGAGAGAACACTGAATGGATTTACAGGTTTAAGTTTTGCATGTCTTTGCATGTAAATTTAAGCCTTTCCAATCGTTCTGTTTGTGCTCATTTAATACATGTGTGGTCACTATCAGCTACAACAGTAAAGACATATTATTAGATAACATTAAGCCGACATGTAAATCTATTCAGCAACTTCACAGAGAGGAAGAAAAGCATGTTCCAATGAAAACTGTTACTGGTTCAGTCCAATAGAGCTGGATTAAAGATGATCAGTGAGCTTCTGGTTAAAAAGTCTAATCTACATTCTGTCTCTCGTTGTTAACCAACTCCATTTGATTGTAGATGTGCACAGGTTGACTACAGGACTAATTATTCCACTGGACTTCTGGCTTAGAGCCATCAGTAAATAGATTCATGCATTATTTACAGTGACTGATCAGTTTCTAAGTCACAGTAGATGGAAGTTTAACGGGCTTTTCCTTTAGCAAGGAGTGAATCCTGTGGTTCTGTTCAGGGTTATTGTCTTATATCGTCAACAGCTGGAGGTGAAACAGTCGACCAGATCGCCTCCTCAAGTATTATAAAACATGCTCAGTTGCAGATGTTTGCAGTTTGTTCCATCTGATCCACTTCCTCCTGCTGGAGCTACACTGAATTATCAATATTTCTGAGTCATTTCCACCACCAGCTTCTTTCACAGCCTTAATAACTAAATCAATGCGTTTTGGAGGATGGTGACCTCCTGACGGGAAAAGCAAAATGAAACAGCAGCAGGGTCCAGATAGAGCAGAACATCTGGAGTGATCTGCTTTCAGGAGCCAGATCCCTCATAGGGTCAAGTTTCCCTCACGCTAGAAGGAAAACCAAGATTAAAAATACTGTGAGTGGTTCAGTTCTACTGCCGTATCCTCATGGTGGATCTAAAGCCTTCTGTTCCTCAAGAAATTAGTTTATAACTTCAGAAAAACGAAGGAATAAAGCTTTACTGTATTTCAGTCAACAGTCAATCGACATGAACATTTCTTTTTCACACAAACGAGGAAAGCAGGAAAAGTTGGAGCCCAGAAAGCTTTATTTTGTTCTCAGAAGGTTTGAATGGAGTTACTTCTTTACCTTCACTTTAGCAGGTTTAGTTTGTGGACTTTTGCCCCCCTTCCCCTTCCCTGGATCCTTGGGTTTGGGCAGAGAATTCATCCTATCTTTGACCAGGTCGATGACTCTGGAGTCTCCAAAAGCTCTGGCCACATCCAGACAGTTATGTCCTGCAGGGGAACCAAATACGACGAGTCACATCAGAGCAGAAACAACGCTTCAGTGATTTAAACCTCAGGAACACTTTGCACATCTAATCTATGATGACAAAGCCAAAGTTTCAGCATGACTCCCACATTGCAGCTAGACCTTCATCAGGCTCAAGGATTAGTACAAAGAAGCCGTCTGAAACAGGGAGTGGTCTGACACCACCTCCACTGAACGTACTCCACAGATCACAGGTACAGGACATAAGTAGGTGAATCTGCAGTTGAAGAAATACCCAAAAACTCACAGCTCTATGGGACAGCATTACAACCAGCAAAGGGGAGAAGTGATCAACAATGACTAAAGATGACAGCAACACATTCCCTGGAGACCTTCCTCAGTCCAGTATGCATCTGAAGCTTTAAATACTTCAGTCCAACCTTTGCTGGTCTCTGCATTCACTCTGGCCCCTGCCTTGATGAGGAAGTCCACACAGGCGGGTTTGGAGCTTTCTATGGCCCTCATTAGTGGTGTTCCTCCACCGATGGCTACAGCATCCACAGCGGCTCCGGCCTTCACCAGGAGCTCCATCAGTTCCACGTCTCCGGTGTAAGCAGCGTGATGGAGGGGCGTCCACAGGAACCCATCAGACACGTTCACATCAGCCCTAAAAGGGAAGAGGCTTTATTATGCTGAAAAGAAGTCTGAGCAATGGAGAACTTTTTAAATTCAAGTCTCAAAATACCATTTCAGAACAAGGTATCTTTGACTTTATGGGAATTCTTTGGTTTCCTGGTTGGATTTTGTGATCTACTGGCTTTACATATGGAATTGTAGCTGTTAAAACTTATTATTACACATCTGAGAACAATAAGATGGACTGAACACGGTCCCTGCTGATACCCCGCAATGAAACCATATCAGCTGTAAAATCCTGTCCTGAACAGTTTTCAAGTGTCTGAATGCGTATTTTATAATGTAAAGAAAATAAATCTAAACACATTTTGTGAACGCTGTATACCAGTACTACAAGCTGACAGCTTTATCTCTTTATTTTTTAGCTTGAAACACATTTTAAGAACAATGTTTTTGTTGTAACGTAACTTAGGATGGAAATTTTGTTTTCAACTCACACCATATGGTTTCAAATGCATTAAAAGATGAATAACTGTTACAAAATCAAATCCTTTTGGCCATTTAGAGTCTGCAATACGTTCAACAATAGCTGTGACATATTTGCAATCAAACACCATTTCTCTACAGAGTAAGTTGATTTTGCAGCAGATAGTTTAACTTGATCTACTATTGCCCAAGTGATTGAATGATGTAATGAACCGTTAGTGTTTGGATCTCTTTGATATCAGCTGATCCTCACCGACTGCTTCTAGTTTTCCAGCATCATGTTAGAACTGCCGGCACTAATGCAAACCAAATATTTCCTGCAGCCACAGGTTTAGCTCATAAATGCTGAATCAGCTTTGACTGTAAAAGCACAAATCAGCTGAAATGAAAACTCAGAAACAAGACCTGAGGGTTCTCACCCGCGGCTGAGGAGGAACTGGGCGACCTCGTAGTTTCCACTGGAGCAGGCGACCATCAGCGGCGTCTTGTAGTGCTGATCGTGAACGTCCACAGGAACCCCGTGGCTGAAGGCCAGGTCCAGGGACTCCAGATCTCCACTCTTCACGCAGTAGCTGATACTGACGTAGACCTTCTCTGGTTTCTCCATGTACCACCCGGAGTCGTTCATTATGGGATGTGCTGGTGGGTGGTCGGGGTTGAACCTCCTGATGTCTGAGGGGTTGTGGTAGGTCTCGATCATGAAGGGAGGAGGACCTCCGTCCAGTCGCCGCGGCATGACCTCCAGTGGCTGGGTGCAAATGGGCAAGGGCAGGACAAATTTACCCTTCTTTTTACCCTTCTTCTTACCTCCTTTACCTCCCTTTTCACCCTTTTTCTTTTTAGGCATATAGGAGGAGAGAAGGAACGGTTTCTTTACGTACTTCACACCTTTGAGGAAGTCGTTAATGCTGATGTCCCCGTCTCTTCCCTTTTCATGGGCTGAGACCACAGTATGAAGCTGTTCCAGTTCAACCGGAGCCTGTAGCTCCTCCAACACAGAAATAAACTTCTCTTTGTCGACAGAGTCCCCTTCGTCAGTGAAGGCTTGACATAATTCGAAGGCGTATTCGTGGGACCAGTCATGGAGGGTCAGCGCCCAGACGTCTGACATGAGGTTGACACCGCTGGACTTGTTGCCTTTCCCCTGTCGCTTCTCTGCTTTCCGGAGCTCCTTGGCTGCTGCTTTGTGACCGGACTCTTTGGCAATCTGACGTGGCAGCAGACCTTCCTGGTTCTTCAGCTTCGGGTTACAACCTGCACACGGAGGAGTTTCATGAACAATATAAACATGTGGTAGTATTACCCGCTTTAATCTGGGACTGTGTTTGCAGCTGCACATCGTTCTCTGTGATTTAATTTCCAGGGTCTACATGTATCACAATAGAGATATAAGCTTACAGTATATAAATACAAAAGGGTGAGTTTTGGTCCTGGAACAGCAGGCCGTAAGGACATCAGGAGTCGTAACTGCTAAGCTATCTCAGCCTCATCAACGGGAAAAGAAAACAATGTGAAATTCAGTGTTGTGTTCGTTTCTCTCACTGTAGTCTGACTCACTGAAAGACTGCAGGGAAAATCCAACTTACATTTCTGACACACATTTTGTGCAGTTTTATCCTTCCACTATCAATGTTTTGGATTTTAATATCATCAAAGAAAGGAACAATATAATCTCCAAGGTACCAACTGACACACTGACAATGCCAACTTTTTTTAAGTAATTTTTTGGCTTTATTTGACAGGTTAGTAGAGAGGCAGACAGGGAAGCAGGGAGAAGAATGGAAGGAAGACCTGCAGCAAAGAGCTGTGAGCTGGAATCGAACCCAAGCCACCGGGTGGGGGACTATAGCCCGTTTAGGTTTATCTGGGCACCTAAAAATGGTTCTGTTTGACAGGTTTGGATTGAGCACTGAGCCAGGTCGGCTTGGTTCCTTCGGGTAGTTGGCCCTTTTAATGATAAACTAACCAGAGTGTTTCCTGCCCTGTAGCAGAATGATACTAAGGTGTAGTCAGACTCTTACAGTACCTCTCTGTGCCAGGAACTTGCAGCAGTTAGCGCTGCCGGTGGCAGCAGCGTAGTGTAACGGTGTGCAGCTATCCAGATTGATCACTCCCAGGTCTGCTGAGTACGCAGACAGAACCCGAATCACCTGCAGGAACCCAAACACCACAGAAGAACACAGCAGAGTCCTAAAGGTAAAGTTCTGTCTACACCAGCTGGCAGATAATTACAATCAAATGAGTCGTTCAGACCTTAAATAATGCAAAATGCAAACGTCTTTTCCATTTTCATACCATAATCACATAAATATGTAATCTAGCTATCATTTGATTATATGAGAGTGACTGAGCAGCTATTTGACCTCAAAGAAGCCCCCCATGGCGGCATAGTGAGCTGCTGTGAGACGCTTCCCGTCCAGGGCGTTGGGGTTTCCTCCTTTCTTCAGGATGGCTCTAACCAGCTGCAGGGATCCGGCTCTGGCTGCTGCCATTAATGCCGTGACACCAGTATTCTGAGAACAGAATAAAGAAAAGAGCATGAGGAGCTGCAGATAGAACAGAGCTATCAGTTCCCACATTCTCCTCTAAACACTGATCCCGGTTCTTCTTCACATCTATTTCTTTACCTGATCAGCTGCATTGGGGTCTGCTCCACCGTCCAGCAGGGTCAGACACAACGGCTCGCACTCCTCGGCTTTTTCACATGACAGCTGGAAGACATGAATCCCGTTTGATGACACATTGTTGACGTCCGCCTGGCACTTCAGCGCCACCTGCAGGCAGTGGGAGTGGCGCTTGGTGGGGTAGATGCAGTAGAACAGTACACCTGGGTCACACGAGAGGAGGGCATGAAGGGTACAGAAGTTTAGCAAAACTTAACGAAAATGGAGAGACGGTGCCTAAAACCAGTGACCTCTAGCTGACTGCAGGAGTTTAAAATCTTTACAGATTGTATCACACACCTCTGGAGAAACTTCATGGATGCTCCCTCTAACCTCAGAGATACACAACAACATTTGAGAATAAGAGTGCATTACACAATACAGGACATTATTATTAAGGCATCAGAGGGAGCAGCCAGGGTTCCACCTCACATGATTTAGAGAAGGAAACGGATAAAAACTAAACAGACTTTGGAGCAACAACCTGCTGTAATGATAACCCCATGCAGTGAGAATAAACCAGAACAAACAGGAAAACGGTGGGGAAGATGCGGTCACAACAGTTTGTCTTTTTCTAGAGATGAGATTTTAACAATCCATTTTCATATCTGTAGCTAACGTTAACTTCAAAGGCTAAAAGGTTTAGCATTGTTTGGCAACAGGATCCACTTTTCTGAACACTGACAAAGTAATCATCCAGATTTTAATTCCTAAATGTCAGTCATTAGATATTGTCAGTGTGGCCCAAGTAATCCTTGAGACTGGATCAGTAAAGCCCTCACATTACCAATAATCTGAGTCAAACATCAGCTCAGACCAAGATTCCAGAAAAGATTTCTCTTTGTGGGTCAATCTATAACTGAGGGACTTTAAAGTCCATGGGATATATCTGCATACATTTTTATCAAAATTTAAAAAAACAAACTCATTTTTTTTATGTTCATTATGATCGTGTCTTTAAAAGTTCCATATTTATTTATTACGGAAAAATAAAATGACTGGATATCACAAAAATATCAACTAAATAACGTCTGAATTTAACACCAACCACCTTCTAATGAGCTAAACAATAATAAAATGAGCTGATTCACAAATAGTTTGGATTGTGTTCTTTTATTAAGTTGAGATAATCAGGACAGATATTTATTTTTTGACAGTATATCGAATTTTATTTGGAAAATAACAAAATAAATCACTTCCCACTAAGTTCCCCGTTCCAAAAACACCTCTCCAGGAAGTGTGTTAATTCCAGATCACATGACCTGCTCCACATGATGTCATTTCCTCCTGAAGAAAAGACTGGAAGACTCCAAGGCTTTCTGACTTATTTAATATAAAGCAGTCAATAGGTTTACTACAGTATCTTTAGAAATAACTTTACATTTTACTCAGTTGTATATATAATATTTAGAAGAATCTTTCTCTAAAATGCAACGTGGTGTTTGGTTACAGGCGGCCATGTTGGTTTTAGGCCTGAAAACAGCAAAAATGTTGACTATGATGCAAAAAGTCCTGCAGTTATACAGTATATTGAACCATGTATTGTCAGTAGAGGTCAACTGAAGGCAAAGCTCTAATCTGAGCATCCCAGCTCCAAACCTTTGTAGTCTGTCTCATCCCTCATTTCCTTTTACTCCCCACTAACAGAAAACATGCAACCATATCCCTAAATAAGAAATATTTAGCAGTGAACTCACCGTGTTTGCCAGTTTTATGTCTGTGCGTGTTCCTGTAACCGGCCATGAAGGACATTCACGGTTCTCATATGGATGCATTTCTTACTTCGACTCATCATGGAAAGTCTCCCCCCCCACAGTTACACACATTCTCTATTGATCATTCATCCAAACCTTCCAGTTCAACCACATTCTGACCTGCATGAGACGAACCGTTTCACTTTCCCCACTCAGATTAATCCCGTGTACGAATCAAAGCGGTGCCACGGGCTGGTTAACATGTAGGTCAGTGCTACAGATCATACGATCACGCGTGTGCGTATTGAAGCTAGGCCTGCAGGGGAAAGGCTCGGCTCAGAGAACTGAGACCCGGCCCAGCAGGTCCTTGGGGAGATCAGGGTGATATCAGGTTACCCAGCATGCTTCACTGAGAGGATCACCATTAGGACTTGATCTGTAATTAGACGTATCCGTGCACACACACTGTGTTTAAATTATACCAAGCATGTGCGGTATTCATGCATGAGCACACACAGATATAGCTCTGCTCTTTCCTTCCTCTCTCTGAAGAGGGCCTGTTCCAGTAATTGACACTCTGTAATTGATGTAATTATCAGTGCAGGTCTGCAAAGGTCCTGGAGAAGAACTCTGGGCTCTCTGATTGGTTGTCCGGGATACTGACTCCTCATCAATATCTAAACAAGCAGCATGCATTTTCATGAGTTGAAAGATAAGGAACGGCATTCAGCGGCTCTAACTGGAGATGGAAATACCTCTATTAGGGAAATCGACACTTCAAGTTGGATAGAGAAGACATTAGTGGAAGCTAAGCTCTTCCATCACCTTGCACACGTAGAGCAATTTAAGTTACAGAACAAAGGCATTCTAGATCCATCCCTTTACACCAGTGGTAACCAACATGCAGCCCGCGGGCCAAAAGCGGTCCTCCAGAGGGTCCAACCCGCCCTCAAAGAGTAAAAACTCTGGCCACTGCAGATGCTCCACAGCCTGACATGTTTGGAGCTGCTCACCTTTTCCTTCAGCGTCCAGCAGCATCACGTTGGCCTGGTTCTTGGCCAGCAGAACCACGATGGCGGCGTTGCCCAGCTCAGCGGCTAACATCATCGGGGTTTGGCCCTTCTTGTCCTGGATGTTGGGATTTGCTCCATGAGAGAGGAGAAAGTCAACAAGGTCTGTGCAGAGAAGAGAAACATTCAGAGATTATTACTTTAAGTTGATGTAAATTTTATGAACTGCTTCATTTGTGACTGGTTTGAAAAATCATAACTCAGATAACGTGGAGAGTTATAGGTTTCAATTAAATACACCGTGGAATTAATAATATTTAGCTTTCTACCCTCTCAGTCCTAGCTTCGGCACTCATGATTCCTCAACATTACTGCAGGCACTGATGCTCTAGAAACTCAACAGAAAACATTTATTTTGCTATCATATTGCCATTTTCTATGAGTCTGGAAGCTAACGCAGATCTTTCTAGTCATTATTTTCTATATTCAAGAAAAGAAATGTGACCAATCAGATGCCCAGGTAGCAGACTATTTGAGTTAAAACCCGTCATATAATCTGGAAGATGTCCATCACCGTGGTCGTTGGTTGAAACGGCGACGTGCAGCGCCCCTTTGCCGTCCCGTGGCTCGGTGAGGTTGATGAGGTTCTTCACTCCGACGTTGATCATCTTCTCCATCTGCGGTTTGTCTCCTTCATGGACGTACTGCAGCAGGCGGTAGATCTGGAGGACCTGCAGGCGGCCCTGAGCTTCTCTGCAGCTCATGGTGGGTCAGAGTGAGGCTGATGGAGAAAAACAGGAGACTTACACCGTCTGGACAAAGGAGGAGTGGAGCTGCTTTTCCTTGGAATCATAAAACTCATTGTGTATTGAAATTACATATTTAGAAGTATTTTAACATGAAAACAATCCCTTCCTGAGCACACCAGCTCACCTATAAATATGCTCAAACACTGTCAAACTACTTTGGCAATTCAGCCCAAGAGGCTAGAAGCAGAAGCTGATTCTGTAAAAACAATGACAGTGAAACTAACAGGGTTGGTTTTCTGTTTGTTCTGTTTTACATATGAAACCCTCGATGTCTATCTATATTTTTGTAACATCAATCAGTAATTTAAGGCTGGAAATGCTCAGCCATGGTATTCACCGCTTATTTCACTCATAATGCATCTTCAAGAATATAAAAACCACCATATTGAAACGAGAACAGGGTAAAAACTTGACGTTTGAAATCGAGGGAGTCTCTAAAAACATGGAAATTATACCAGTAGGTCATGTCAAATTATCACTAATGTTAAAAAAGTCACTTTAACAACTGTCTACAAACATATCGTAGTGAGGACAGTGGAAATACTCTTCATAATGTTTTATCACCAACCACATTCAGTGAGGTTCCCCTCTGAGAAGCAGTGCAGCACATTTTAAGCTAAATCTATCATTCTGTTCATGTTGCCACAGCGTAGGTCTGAGGAAATAATGCATATAAGCCCCCAACAGCAAAAGAAAGAAAGAAAGAAACTTTTAGGAAAAACATTCACTCACAGAAGCAACAATACCTCATTTTCCTTCTGGGTTTCAAACACAGATGGCAGGTGGAGGTGTGAGGAGGACAAACATTATGCTGGAAATAAGAGGCTGAATGTTTAGTTTTTTAACAAACAGCCAAAAGTAAAAGAACAGGTTTAAAACCCTGTAGCTTTTTTTTTTTTTTTTAAACCCTGTAGCTGTCTGCAGGGCTGCTTTGTGTTCTGAGCTCACTTCCTTCCAGCACTGGAAGAGGGCGTGTCATTCCAATTCAAACTGGCCAATCAGCATTAAAGGCATTAGAGGAGATTTAATTTCCTACGACTTTGAACGTAGCATGCGCACATCCAACCTCTCCCTCACCCCCCTCTAACCTCCCCCCTCTTAACATTTACGAAGAAACGCCCCCCTCCAGAAACTTGCGTAGGACTCGTGAAGTTGCCTACAGCCGCAGTATAATCAATAATCAATAATACATTGTACTTGTCCAGAAGGAATTTAGCAACCAAGGCATCTGTCTTTAGGTCCGTTTGTTGCTTGAGCTGACGCCATCGCCCAAATGACTCGCCAATAATCACTTTTGTTTTTGCATTCTCTTGTCTTTTATTTTCTCTGACCTCAAAAAATTCCTTTCTTTTACGGCTGGGTCCCCCTGGATCTTTATCTGCCATTATGTAAAAAAAGATGAGCAAAACAAGTCTCCAGCTAACTACGAAGCTATACCAAAGCAACACATACAGAAAACACGTAAGTCCAAGGCGTACGTAATCTACGTAACTAGGCCTGAGCCGGAAGATTTTTGATTGACAGGAAAGGGAGCAAACCAAACGCCTCGGTCCGAGCGCGTTGATTGGCTGAGGTTTTTCAGGTCCTGCCATGTCCACAGTTATTTTTTTTATTCTTTTAGAGACCATACATACAAGTCCACTAAAGGTCAGTATATTCATTTTATGTGAATCAGACAAATTAAACAACAAAAACATCCTCCATAATGCCTTTAACCTGTCATTTAGTCGCATTCGAGCACACACCTACTGAGTTAGCCAATAGCAGAGCTGCTCCTCAGGTGTGGCTCTGCTTTAGGTGAAGTCTTTAAAGCTTTGTGTCTTTAATCAGACAGATAAAGTGAACTTTAAGAAGCACAGTGTTGTCTGGAGCCACAGACTGAAAAACTAAAAAGTCCACATGAAACAGAACGGAGGGATTTACGTCCACTTAGTCAGGTACAGAAAGTTTTGAAACATGAGCTGAAATACATCTGAGATACTAAATCCTACAAGTTTATGAATTAATTACCATGAATGAATCAATAATTTACAGTAAAGATGCCTCGTTTACATGTAAAGAGGAAAGTTATCAAATAAAACACTCAGTGGACAGAGGAGTGGATCATTCTAAAGCAACACTCAAGATATTTTATAAAGACTCGATTTAAATACAGGTCTATAACAGATATCATCACCAAACCTCTCCAGCTGATTATTTACAGTATGACACATTTTTTTATATTATAAGTCTTCTAGAAAGGTCATTTTTTAGATATGCAGTAATGTATTATGTACAGTATCCAACTACAGTCAGTAAAATCCTGTAATATCAATTAAATGATTCAAAACTGCATCATCTCTCAGTTACTGCAAACTTTAACAAGCCAAGTGTTTCCTCATAAATAATTAAAAACAAAGACTGTTGAAAATGGAGGAATGAAAGGAGAAGCTCCAGACAGTGAAGTTAAGTCACCTGTGATCACTAAAACCAAAAGCAGTAAATCATGTCTGCTCACAGAATGAAAGCTGATCTCCAGGAGAAGGAACATTTGAAAGCAGCAGAACGCCTCAGAGCCTGGCTGTGTTAGATTCCATCATTTTAGACTGTTACCAGGAATATAATATATCAGTATTTATGGAAGAATCTCTGCAGCACACATCCAGAGCAGATCGTCTATAGATCGGTGTGATATTGTTGTCTAAATGCGATGACGTTGCTAAAAGACGGATTCCCGTACGCCAAACATCACATAACTGCTGTAATTTGTGTGGGTTCTTTGTTTTGTTGTTTTAACTTGGCCAAGGAACAAGGTGGAGTTACAGGAATCCGTCTGTCAGCAACATTCTGAATTCGCTGGATTCTGGTTGATTTTTTTCCCTGAATGTTCTTAAAAATAGAACTTTTACCGATATATTTGGAATCACTTTAGATGTTTTTAGGATTTTTTGGAAGCTATTTATTCATTTTTTGAAAATATTTACAATTTTATTTTTTTAATTGGTTTAATTCCTTGCCAAATTTGGGGATTAATAAAAAGCACCTTTCAGGGAAACTTTAAAGGAATTTTCTTCCTGAAGATTTTGCAAATTATTTATAAATTTGGGGGATTTTTTGCTGAATGTTTGGAGTTTTTTCAGACAAAGGAACAATATTATGTACTCTCCTAATATGATGAAATCAAGTCATTTTGATGCATCAAGAACATTTCAGTCACCTTTTGGCAAGTGGAAACTGCCTTTCATGTATTTTAAACAGTTTGAACTGGTTCTAGTCTGAGCAGCTAAAATGAAGAAGAAATGAAGAAATCTGCATTCTGTCACATTCTGCAGTTACAAACCTGTAGAAAGTAGAAGAAAAGACATTTAACATGTTCCAAATGACACAGAGGCATTAAAGGCAGATATAACCCTCTCATCCCTCCTCCTACCGGCAGCAGCTCCGGTTCCTCCGGTCACTTCGTCTCTCCGGTGTCCCGGTTTGGCTCGGTGGAGAACTTTAACTCTCGTGGCCGTTTTTCGGTAACATCCCACCGAGCAGAGTCCCGTTCACACCGAGGGTTTTACTTCACCTTAAAGCTCAACTTTTCACAAGGAAACAGACTCTGCTCCGTGGCAACGGGGCTCCATGGCAACAGCACGCGTGGGAATCCCGGAGAGGACGTCCGGTGCTGCGTTCAGGCGCCGCTGGGAGGCTCGGAAATATCATCCTAACCTAAACCCTCAAGAAAAAAAAACTCTGAAAGTCCAGCATTCAAAGGTTCTTTAAAGTCACTAACTTCTTTTAAATCACTTCTTAAACCCATTTTTACAGATGTGCTTTTACGTGTTTCATGTTAATTTGTAGCTTTACTTAGTTTTAGTCTTTTATTCTGTCCTGTTTATTTCAGATGCTCTCTCTGGTGTTTTGGTACTAAGAAAATATCCCCCACCCCGTTACACCAGCAGCAGTTACCGTTAACACAAGGTAGGATGATCCATGCTTTATGTTGTTTATGTCTAATTTATTTTGTCATTTTTAATCTTTTTGTTGTTTTCTGTCTAATTTCTTTTGTCTAACTTTTCTAGTTGTTTGGATCCATGCCTTCACATCGTTTCATTCTGACCATCTGAAAGTCGCAGCTCAAACTGACCAGGAACCTTTTTCCAATCTTCTGTTGTCCAGTATTGGTGAGTCTGTGTGAATTGAAATCTCAGTTTCCTGTTCTTAGCTGAAAGGAACCCAGTGTTCTGCTGTAGAACATCTTCCAGGTTGTTGTCCTTCAGAGATTGTATTCTGCATTCCTTTGGAATTTTTTGAGTTTCTGTGTCTTTCTATCATCTCCAAACAGTCTACCCACTCTGACCTTCACATCAACCAGCTGCTGTCTGGTTGTTCTATCTTTTTACCGTTCTCTCTAAACCCTGGAGATGGTTGTTGGTGGAAATCCCAGTAGATCAGCAGCTTCTGAAACACTCAGGCCAATAACCATGCCACGTTTAAAGTCACTTGAATCCTCTTTGTTCCCCATTCTGATGCTCAGTTTGAGCTTCAGGAATGTGATTGGCTGATTAGATATCTGAACAGGTGTACCTAACGAAGCGGCTGGTGAGTGTAATTGTTAGTGATTGTTTAGTTCGTAAAAAAATAATAATCTGAAAACAGTGAGAAATAGCATTATGAGTTTCCCATTTTCTATGAGTTGATTCATTTGTTTAGTTTGTGAAATAAAATAAAAAGATATTTCCTCCCAAGAAAAAGATTTCAGATAAAGTACATCAGATTTATTCCTAAATAAATCTACTTCTCTACATTTGACTATTAAAGTCATTCTCTTTTCCTTAAACCAGGGGTGTCCAACATGAGGCCCGTGGTCCAAAAGTGGTCCTCCAGAGGCTCCAATCCGGTCCTCAAAGAGTAAAAATTACAGAGAAGACATTAACTGCAGATTGTAAATTAGTAAAACTATAAATTTAAAATCATTTCTAGATCATGACAAGTTGATTGGATCAGAAAGTAAAATACTGGATTGTTCTTTGTTTTGTGTGTCATTTTATGTCTCATTGTTGTAATGTTTTGTCTTTTTTTTGTCTTTTTTTGTCTGACTTTTGTCGTCTGTCTCATTTTTTGTCGTGTTATTTTTCCTTTTTGTCTCGCTTGTGTTTTCTCAGTTCTTATTTTTGTCATTTGGCGTTTCGCTTTTTTTGTTGTGTTGTGTATCATTTGTGTCGTTTTGTGTTATTTTGTCTTGTGTGTGGTTGTTTTTTGGTCATTTTGTTTCTCGCTTTTGTCATTGTTGTTGTCGTTTGTGTTATTTTTGCCATTTTTTGTCTCGTTTTTGTTGTTTGCACATTTTTTTTGTTGCTTTGTAACTTTTTGTCCAGTTATTGCTCCAATTTTTTGTTTTGTTTTGTGTCGTATGTCTCATTTTTGTTGTTTTGTGCCTCATTTTTGTAATATTTTGCCTTGTTTTTGTCTTTTTTTGGTCTGACTTTTGTCATTTTGATCATACAGTAAAATCCTCCATGGTTCAGTTCCAGGTGACTAAATGTTGTGTTCCTTTGTAGACACTCTGTGATCTGAAAGTTGTAATGTGGAAATGATAAACTGAGGATGAATGTTGATGAAACTGAATTTATTTGTCTTCATAAATTTCAGGTTGTTTGTGATGTTTTTTAAAAAGATAATTTCTTAAATGTGAACATTTTTGCACTAAAACAAAGGAACCAGTAGGAGTTGTGGTTATTTACAGGTTATCATGCTGTGGTTTTACTGGTTTTACTGGAGATCAGACTGGGATGAATGTGGAACCTGGACTAAGATGAGTTTCACTCTGATTTTAAGGATTCTTTCTAAACGTTTTCCATCGTGAACACAAGGTGTCACTGCAGCGCCACACTACAAACGACTGTTCAGTTATCTCCTTCAGCTAAATTTAGCTTTCTGCAGTCCAAAGAAAGAGATGAGAGGGGTTCAAGTGGGAGCCAGAAACAAAAGTCGACCCAGCTGTGTGTATTTGTGGAGGCCAAAAGGTGCCAGATTAAATAAAAACAGACTGAAGGGTGTTTATAAAGAACTGGAGTGGAGTCGCTCTTTTAATAAAAGATCCAGATGAAAGAGAGACGTGTTAAACTGGGTATCTGTACTGAGGCACACATGTGGCACAAACATACAAAATATATACAGTACCTGGCCGGTGAAGTGGTAACTCATAAAAATCTTATAACTGCTGAAAAATATTTACAATCCGTCGAGGTTACACGATGCATATATAATTACAGATGAGGACGAACATGAGCTTCCTGCAGAGAGAAGATCTGCACAGAGAGGAAAGAAAGGAAACATAGTATTAAGCCTTAATGTGAATATAATGCCATAAAACGTTTCTGTAAAGAACATGTACAAACAGCGTAAAAGCCCTCCAGAGGTGGGATCTGAAGAACAGGGATAAAAACAGGGATAAAGGCACTTTGTTCTTTGTGTCTGTGGGCATTAAAAACTCCTCTCTCAGATGGAACGATGGTAACAGCTTCATAACTCAGATTAGATGTCCCTTATTAGGACACAGGAAAAATCCCCCTCCTCCCCTCGTGTTCATGTCCTAAAATGGGCTTATTGTTTCGCTGTTGTATGATTTATAAAATGCTGCGGTTTCTCCACTGAACTGTCAGTGACTTCATTTGTGCATTTCCTCCTAAAGAACAGTGGTTTGGACCGCGGCCCCTCCGCCTACGTCAGTCTGCTTTCCTTTTCTTTTCCAAGACAACTGGCATTCAGCGCCGTGTTTCTGGGAATTCTGCTTGTGGTCACAATGAAACTGAAGAAAAAAAACTGTGTAATAACCTCTGAACATTTGATACGCTGTGGGTGGAGGACACACACAAACAGCAGAAAAGCACAGCCCACATCCTCAATCTTTATCACTTCACCCTCGTGTCGTCCTGCAGGTCAATTTTAAAGTTTAAAATGTGGAGAGAAAAAAAATCAGTCAAACTTCTGATGTCCACATTTTGAACATTTTGAACATTTTTTGTGGAAAACAGAAATGCTAAAAATGTTTCTTAAGAACATTCACATAAAAAACAACCTAAATCCTGTGAATTTTGCTGGATTTTGGTTGATTTTTAAGTGAATGTTCTTAAAGAAAATCTTAGAAGTTTTACTGATATATATGGAATCACTTTAGATATTTTTAGGATTTTTTGGAAGATTTCTTCTCACTTTTTGAAAATATTTACAAAGGACATTTCTAAGGAATTATTTGAATCTACTTCCTGAAGGTTTTGTACATTTCAAGAAATTTGGGGATTTTTTTGCTGAATTTCTGGATTTTTTTCAGACAAGGAAACAGTATTTTTGGTGCCTGTAAATGAGGACAACAGGAGGGTTAAACCAGAAAGACCTGAAGCTGTGCTGCTGGAATCAGTAAAGAATTCAGGTTTAGAACACAGAAACGTTTAAACGTAGAGGAGAAAACTCTCCTCTTTGCACCAAAAGTTTTCCTTAAAGCTGCGAAACACAAAACAAATGACCGAGGTTGAAATGTTTTTCTTGTGATACAGTAAAACAGAATTCTTTTTGCTGAATGAATCCAGTTCCATTACATCCCTCTGTCTCTCAGAATCCAACAGACCAATCAGAAGCTCCCGAGCCGACAGATCGGCGTCCAATCAGTCGCCCTCGTACAGCAGCGCCCCGCTGAACATGGTGAGCGGTTCGGTGGAGTAGGCCAGCTTCCCGGTGACCAGGTCGATGCAGACGGTGTCTCCGGCCTCCATGTGCAGGATGATGTTGAAGACGGCCAGCGCTCCGGGGATCTGCTTCACCTCCGCCATCGGCTTCTCCAGGCCTTCAGGCTGGTAGCCGGCCGAGTCCACCCGGGCGATGCCGTTGTTGGACTTGGACAGCACCGCCTCGATCTTCATGTTTTTGTGACCCGTCAGGATGCCGCTGAAGAAGTATTTCCCGCTCACTGGAGCCGTGAAATAACCTGGAAGGAGAAAGGTGAGGTTAGAAAGCTGCAGCTGATGAGTTGCTGAAGGTAAATTCAGTTTCATCCACATTCATCCTCAGTTTATCATTTCCACATTACAACTTCCAGATCACAGAGTGCCTACAAAGGAACACAACATTTAGTCACCTGGACCTGAACCATGGAGGATTTACTACAGAAAAGACAAAAAACAACAACAACAAGACAAAATATTCCAAAAATGACACACAAAACAACAAAAGTGAGACATAAAATGACAAGAAATTAGACAGACAGCACAAAACGAAACCAAAAAAGAGAAAAAAGTTAGATAAAAAAGTTACAACGCAACAAAAAAATGTACAAACGACGCAGGCAAGACTAAAAAGGACAAAAGCATGAAATGAAACCACAAAAACGAAACACAGAACAATGACGAAAGTAAAACAACATGACGAAAATGAGACAAACAACACAAGTCAGACAAAACAGAGAATAAACAAAAAACAAGACAAAATATTACAAAAATGAGACACAAAACGACAAAAGAGAAAAAAATGGCAAAAAAATGAAGCAAATGACACGAAACAAACAAACAAAGGGACAAAAAACTGACAAAAAAGTTACAAAGCGACAAAAAAATGTGTAGACATTTATATTTATAATACTGTGAGTGCATTATGCCAACAATACTTCAGTAGCATTCTTAATGTCAGGAAGTATTTTTAACCAGTTGTGTTTCTTCTATGACCAGTAAAAGACGTTCACACTCATTCCACCGCTGGTTTGATAGGACACAGAAGTTTGGATTCCTGGCTACATGGTTACAAAGTACTTAGTGCTTAATATACAGTTATTTTTTGTGCAAAACCTTTTAACTAAAGTGAGAAAATATCATGTTTGTAAAGCGGGTAAACAAATGATTTAAATTGAAATAACAGAAGCCTATAATGTTTTAGATGGGCTTGTAATTTGGTCACCTGTCTGTGGATTGTAGGCGTTGTTCTCGTTGACGAAGACGTGGTTGAACACGATGGTTCCCGTTCCTCTCATGGGGCGAGTCAGTGCAGCAGAGAAAGAAAGGCGAGGAACGTCGGCGTCGGAGCCGGCAGGACCTGATGACAGAGCAGGAGTCATTACGAAGCAGAGATCAGAGAGGAACGAGAGCTTTCATCTGCTGTTTAGTGAGAGCAACACGTACCCTGTTCACCTCGGAGACCTGGAACATGAAGGAGAACACAGTTAATCATCCACTGTTTGTGCAGTTTGTTTTTTATTCTTATCACACTGATATGAAAAGAGAAGGATCAAAGGCACTCCTTCTAAATATATAAATGTTATTTTCTGCAGCAGAGGTTGTTGTTTTTACCTGGGGGTCCTATCGGTCCCTGCCTGCCATCTCTGCCTGGAGGTCCCACCCTTCCTTGGGGTCCCACGGGGCCCTGGGGTCCCCGTTCGCCTCTTTCTCCGCGGGGCCCCGGTAGACCAGGTGGACCTACAGAAGAGGAATGTTTGGTGAGATAGCACAGCTGGGAAACACCCTCTTTAGCAGGAATATTATCCCCTCAGAGGAATCTAAAAACATGCACAAAAAGCCAAGAAAGCCGAGACTTTTAACCCGCTGTGACTTGGCATGTTTACTAGAGCTCATCCCTCAGACAGACTGCAGACAGTACAGCCTCTTAAGTGGATTCTTTTCCTGGATTCCTTCTTTGCTTTATTTCTCCCCTCATCCTCCCGTCATCTAAGTGTTATCTGTTGACCAAAAGTCAGATCCCTCCATATTCTGGGACTCACCCGTGAAGTCCTGCTCTGTGAAATAGTGGAACTCCTTGACCAGGTCCACCACTGAAGAGTTCAGCCTGTGTATCCTGGAGTGGACGTTCTCCAGCTGGACGTTCTGGATGTTCTCGATAGCATCTCCTTGAGACGTAACGGTGACGTTGAGTCCATTAACGCAGGTCCAGAGGCCAGACACGTGTCGGTTGAGGCCGTCCTTGATCCTCTCCAGGCTGTCTGAGAGCGAGTCGAAGCGATCACACACTCCCTCCAGCTTGGACAGCCTTCGATCCAGACCGTCGCTCGACCGCCGGCACTCGCCAACCTCCGTCATGAAATTACTCCTGATTATTTGGATCTCGTTGCCCAAACCGCCGAATCGAAGCTTGGAGTCATCGACGTGATCCGTCAGCTTCTTCTGCAAGTCGTTCACCTTGAAGAGAATTATAAACTGGTTAATGTGTGTGTTCTGGCTGAGTTTCATTTAACAGCATTCTATAAATATACTTTCCCCTCTTCGTTATAATTTATTTTCCGACTATATCTCACACAGCATATTATCTAAGTCATGTCTGTCAAATATTTGTGATGTGGTTAAATATTTTCTTAGCTCTAATATTATTATGTGAAAACACAGCAGAACATGATGCATGTTTGACAATGTTTTCACAGCACATGAAGAAAAGTTATGTTTCTAGATGTACAGTTTAATAAAACAACACACAGATCATCATTACCACCATGTTTTCTGTTTAATTCCAAGTAGCAAGGTTAAGCAGTTCCCAACCTTGGGCTTGGGACCCCCACACTGGATGCAAGATAAATCTGAAGGGTCACGAGGGGTGGAAATGCAGATTTATGCTGGATAGCTTAAAAACAATTCTTAAATTTGTCTTGATTCTACAGCTGGCATGGCAGGTGGTTGGTCATCTTGTCATAATGGGGCGGCGTGGCTCAGTGGGTAGAGTGGCCATCTTGCAATTGGATGGTTGCCGGTTCGATCCTCGGCCCATCGAGCTCATGTCTAGGTGTCCCTGAGCAAGACACCGAACCCCTAATTGCTCCTGGTGGGTCGTGGTTAGCGCCTTGCATGGCAGCTTCCGCCATCAGTGTGTGAATGGGTGAATGTGACGTATCATGTAAAGCTTTGGATAAAAGCGCTTTATAAATACAGACCATTTACCATAATGCAACATTCAGCTAAGAAGTCTTAGTTACCGGCGTTTGTGTTGAAGTTTACTTTGGAGTGTAACATTACATCCAACATTAACCGGACCAAGCAAACACCACTACAGCAGCGATGCTACCCAATGCCAGTCTCAGTGCAACCTGCCACATTGTTAAATCTGCTCAGGAATCACTCAAGGAACTTAACGGAGAGCCCAAGGTGTTGACCCAACCTCCAAACTGAGCATCTGCAGAATGCATTTAAACAAGCCTACACTGTAAGGCCTCATCCCACGACATACAGAACACACTGGATGGACCGATTTGCCAGGGCCAAACACCACAGGAAACCCAAAGAGGTCCCATGTCCATGCCTTGATGAGTCACACTGGTTTTGGCTGCAGGAGGAGGATCTACTAATATCAGGCAGCTGGTTTTCATATCAGTTACCGTCACTGTAAACATTTTAGCCTATTAATGTCAGCACAGAGACAGAAATGTGGCCAAAGAGTTGTGTTATTGCGAAATACAGAAGAGTCCATGAACTCCTGGATTTGCCCCAAACACTCATATCTACTTAGTGTTTTTTTAATAAATCTGGTACGAGACCTTTTGGATGAACTCAGCTTGCTTCCAACAAAGATTACTGAGTCATAAAGGTCCAATATACAGTAATAGACTCACAATAATCAAGTTCCTTTACAACTAAACTGAATTCTCATTGATCATTTGAAAATAAAATTCTAATCAAAAGGTGAGACTATGGCATAGCAGGAAAGACTTCCAGATCTAAAGTCCACATAAGGACACAGGAAGTGAGGATGGAGTCATAAGTCTACATTGGCACTTTCACTTTGGTTTCGTTTTCAGTCACTGTTTACCTTCATTTACACTTTCTGTTTGGTTAAGTTTAAGAAAACATGACGCTTAGCCAATAACTGCACCTTAGATGCCTGGTCAGGATCAGGAAAATATCACTGTTTGGGTTGAAACACGGCCCCTTCCCCACACGCTGGAAGCCTATCCTTCATTTTCTAGTCCCATCCTATCTAATATTAAGAAGCAAACATGTTTCCTTTAAAAGCAGTTTACTCGTCGTCTCCATCATCACACCGTCTTACCTCAGAGATGATGTCGTCCTTGGTGTTTGTCAGATCGGTCAGGGTGTCCCCATGTGTCTGTACGGTTCTTCCCAGACCCTTCAGAGTGTTATTGATAGAGTTAAACGTGACCATAACTCTACCCAGCTCTCCCTGGATGGACTTCAGATCTCCTCCTAACCTTCCATTGTGGACAGAATGACCATCCAGATGTTTCTTCAGATCATTTATGTTGGTCCTACACTGTCCCGTACACTCCTCTACCTCCTCTCTGAGACGTCCCACCTCCTCCTGAAGGGTGGAGCAGACCTGAGAGCAGACGGTTTCCCCTGAGTCCACTTTCCGTCTCAGGTCCGTCAGTTCGGTCTGACACCTGCTCAGTCCGGTCATGGTGGTGGTGTTCAGCAAGCGCAAGTCGTCCTGTATAGTCCTGCAAACGAAACAGTCCTCCAAGTCACGACCCAACAGCTCAACCTCTGTGACGATCCGGTTGAACTTCTCACCGTCCTTCCCCGTCACCGCTATGATCTTCTTCACGTCATCCGTCAGGTCAAAGACTCGGTCCATCAGCGAGTCTCCTGACACCGACAGATCGTTCAGTTTAGTGTTAAACTTCTGGATCTCTTCTTGGTTGGATATTACCCTCCACTCCAGGGTTTTCACAGTCTCATCTGTGGACGGGCCTTTTCCATTACGCCCACAGGTCTCGTTGCACATTTTGGTGGTCGATGTTAACTGTGTGTCGAGGAAGGTTGTGATGTTCTCCAGCTGGTTCAAACGTCGGCTGTGATCCCTCACCGTGTCTCCAAGAACAGACACGTCTAGCTCGATCTTCCCGATCTTGAAGCCGTTGTCGTCCAGCCGGCTGAGGACGCTGTTTCGTAGCTGGGTGATGTCTCTCTGTACCGTGTCCTTCATGTTGTTTCCGGTGTTGGTGCACCTCTGCTCCACCTTCCTCATCGTGTTGTTCATCCTCTTCTCCAGGTCTCTCAGCCTGCTGTTGAAGCGGTCCTCCGTCACCCGTCCCTTCCCTCCACCCGTCCCAGCTAGCTCCTTGTCCAGCCGTCCTTTGATGGTGTCACATTTGTTGGCGGTGGTGGTGACTCGGACGTCCACCTCGGTCAGCCTCTTCTCCAGCTCGGTGACGGTGTTGCAGCAGGCCTGGGAACGCTCGCTTTCCCTGCGAGAGATGTCTAAGCTCTGCCTGAGGTGCTGGTCCATGGAGCTGATCAGCTTCTCCAGGGCTCTGATCCTGTCCCGGTCCTCCTGCTGCTGCCGCCTCAGATCCTCCACACCGGCCTGCAGGGAAAAGGCAGGAGGATTTTAGTTTGGTAAGATAAAACAAGACAGAACCTTTTTAATCCCAGGGGATTTTGTTGGGCCGGATATTGCTTTGAAAACAAAATGGCTATGAGAGAGAGAAGAAGAAGCAAGAAGACACAAGAACAATACATAACTGAAATAATAATCAGTGAACTGATATAGGACTAGAACACAAAAATAAGAAGTTCTACTAGAAAGTAAAGTAATATTATACATGATAATGAAATATTACACGTTACATCGATGTGGTGGACCTTAAATGGCTGTGGATCATGTAACGGGGGCTGTGTGGGGTGGTGGGGGGTCTTTTTATGTGTCTGAACCCAGAGGCTGACACCAGAACACATGGCAAATAAAAGCTGAATTTATACAAATAAATCTGTTTTGTGTTAAATCCTGACTCTGTGGCTGCTCTCGCTGCTGTTTTCCTCCTTTAATCTTTCTTTTGCTGCCTGATTATGAGCTTTTTTTATGCTCTAATGGTTTTAGTTTGAATATTTGTTTGCTGAGTGGTTTATGTTGGAGTGCTGCTCCTGCCTGCATGAGGTCGTCATGTTTTATGGCTTCAGGCAGCAGAAATCACTACAGAAGCCACACAGGGAGAAAGGCATGCTAATTTAGCAGCTAAACAAAGCATTAGCGCTCCTTTCTGAAGGTTTCTGCCATGCTGATGTGATTGTTGCTTCACCTGGCAGGAGGAGCAGGACAGAGACACTCTCCTCTCCAGCTCCGTCAGGATCTCCTCCTTCATGGTGTTCAGCTGGTTTCCTCCTCCTCCTCCATCTCCTCTCACCGCTCCGTCCAGCTCGTTGCCTCCTCCGTTCACCAGGTGGTTGTTGATGTTGAGCAGAGTCTGATCGTGGACCTGAACAACCAACAAACTCACATTACTGCACATGAATATGATTCTAGACATCTACACCGTGATAAATAACTGCAGAGATGGAGCCAGATTCTACCGGCAGTGTACAGTTTGTCCAGAATACAGTTCAAGACGGTAAAACTGGATGTTCTTTAAGTGTTAATGGCCGACTACTGTAAAAATGAAAGCTGATAACTGAACCAAACATGTTGCACAACACTTCACACCACACCGCTTAGACCAGCAATTTTATTTACACAGCCAGGAATGTTAAGAACTTTTAGTCCTTTATTAAGATATTACAATTTATTTTTCCTTATTGGCATTAAAAATATTCTTGAAAATATTTATCCCTTTATTAAAATATTAGAAATTTGTATGTATTTATTTGTTTGTTTGTTTACAATGGGAATATTATTGATTATTTCTATCCTATTATTAAATGAGAACTTTTAATTATTTTTTGCATTAAGAATATTATTGTTAACTTTTATCTCTTTATTGAATATTAATTAATTTGACGTTAAGAATATAAGTCATAGTGTTTATCCCTTCATTAAGACATTAGAATTTTTATTTATTTGTTAATTTATTTATTTATTCCCTTGTTTAGGAATATTATTTTTTCATCCCATTATTGAGTTTTTTTTATTTTTTTGCATTAAGAAAATTCTTCACAATATTTATCTTTTTAAGATATTTGTTTATTTATTTATTTATATTAGTAGTAATATTGATTATTTCTATCCCATTATTAAATGAGAACCTTTAATTATTTTTTGCATTAAGAATATTATTGATAAATTTTATCCCTTTATTAAAATGTTATATTTTAGTTATTTCAAATATTAGTCATAGCATTTATCCCTTTATCAAGATATTAGTTTTTTTAATTAAGAACATTTTTTCCATGGTTTTTAAAATATTTTAATATACTGCAGCTTGTCATATATTTCTAAATTATCCAAAAAAATTACCTTACTTTATACTTTATCCTTTTACTGGTTTATTTCTTTAAAAATGTTAAAACAAAGTCATTAGATCTCAGTTCTGGATTAAAAAAAGGCTGTTTAATGGTCTGAAATTCACTGTTTTTATATTTTTTTTCAAAATAAATGCTGTAATTTTCATAAAACTACAATAAATGTTGATTCCAGTGACAACATTAAATAAATACAGAATATTAATATTAAACAGTGAGCCATAATTTTCTACTGTACGCCGATTTAATCAGTTATAAAGCAATTTACACTGTGAAGAAATACAGTTCAATTTAACGTGTTTTATGGAGAAATGTGTCGGTTGTGGACAGTTCTGGATCACCTGTGTCCTGTTGTAAAGGTGGTCCAGTTTGGTCTGGATGCTGTTGATGGTTTCCGTCATGTGAGGCTGAGCTGAATCTGCAGGAACGATGGCTCCATTCAGCCCAGGTCTGAACAAAAAGGTGAATATTAATGAAACTACAGCATCAAGGAGGAATTATTGAGAGGCCGAATGTTGTGGAGAGGAAAGTGTTGTTTGGACAGCAGAAGAGGACTGATTCTGTTTGAGTACAGATAAATCTGTGTCTTAATATGTGAATAAACATCAGAGCTGCTCTCAGTAAACGAGCCGCTGCAGGAAACACAGAAAACAGAACATGATCTACAGCCTGCAGGAAAAGAAAACCAGTTTCTTGAACCTCTTTAAACAGAACTTTAGCCTGCAGGTGAATGTACTCCAGGAAATACAGCATGATGGACTGAAACAGGTTTCCTTACAGCCGCTGGTTGATGCCCTGGATGGTGGTCTGCATGGTGTGCAGGTCTTTGCTCAGACCTCGGATGGTCTCCTCCAGCTGTCGGATCTTCTCCTGGTCACCTGGACCAAAGAAAAAAACGAGAAGAAGCTGGAGTTTAATTCTAAAATGGTACATTTACTGTTTGAAAAATGCAAACTCAACCAAGCATTGGACCTTTATAACGTACAGACAGAGTTACTTTTTCCTCCATCAGCTTCCAGAGTGTGAACAGTGCTGCTATTTTCAGCTGAAATATTTCTGTATTTTTTACTAGAAAACATCCACAACACGTTAAGGCTCCATTTGGAAAAGTTTATGTTATATTTTTCCAAGCATAAATCAGAGCTAACAACAAAGTCTGAAGACAATTTAGTTGTTATTTGCTGATGCTGCCAGAACTGTCAGGTCTGGTCTGATCAAACTAAAACCGCTCCGTCCTGACAGAGCAGAAAACACGACTTCTGGAGACTCGCTTTCCCAACAAACATGTAAATGTTCAGTGTGCTGCCCCAGGGCTGCTGTTGTTGTTCTCAGTAGGTGAACAGTGGCTAAAAGTGATTGAAACAATCGAGTGTTAAACTCAGTAAGTCATAGCTCAGAATGTTCCCCAGATGTTCGCCTTCATCGTTTCTTATTTAGTCATTAATGCTTAATATTACAGAGATGTTCTAACCTCATCCATCCTAGAATTTTCTGAACTAAAACCAACCAGCAAGAATTTTTTTTTTGTCCAAAGACAGAACATTTTACTGATGTTCTGAGCAGAACATTTTTCAGTCAGTTCCTAAAATGTTCTCCTTAAAAAGGTAGACGTTCTACAAACATTTGGTAAAAACACTGTTAGACTGTTCTACTGTAAATGAACTGTTGCACTGAGAACGTTCCTCCTTTGTCATGTAACGCTGCTGAACGCTGTAGGAACATTTTATAGATCCTACAGCGTGTTCTGTCAGCAACATGCTCAGAACATTGCAGGTTGCACATTTGTTCATGTCTGTACAGGAAGGTCTTATAAAGAACGTTCTGTCATCTGAGGTCTCACAATCGTCTTGAGAACATTGCTCAGATGTTGCATTGAGAACGTTCCTCCCTATCACGTATCATTGTGGAACGTTGTGGGAACATTTGATAGATTCTTCAGGATATTACAACCAGAACGCTCATAAAGTCTCATAAAGAACATTCTGCTGTCTGACATCTCCATAACGTTTTCTAGACCTTTTTCTGAATTCACACTGAGAACATGATTCCTTTGTTACAGAAGAACGTTCTATGATGTGGTCCCTCAACTAAAAGGTTCTACCTGAGGCCTAAATAACACCTGGAGAACATTTTTTGGTTTTGGTTTCAGAATGTTCCTCCTTTGTCATCAGCCTCCTTTTTATTAAAATATTCTTTGAGCATTTGATTAAAAAGATTTTTGCTTTAAATGTTCCATCTGAAACCATTCTTTGCTGATCTGACCTTCAGGTTATTTTACTTTAAACTAAAGTTTACTTTTATGTTTCTTCTGGCTGAGCCTGTGGAGCTTCCTGATGTCTGTTTTTACTGACTGATCACACTTGTTGTTGTTTTAATATAAATTCTTGATCCTGTGATTAATTTAGCATACATTTGATTCATTTTGTTCAGTGAGTTGGTGTCTGGTTCTCAGGCTGCTCTGTTGGTCAGACTTCCCTTGGAAAAGAGCTCATTGTATCTCACTGTGACCGACCTGGTAAATAAAGGCTAAAATAAAAAATAAATTAAAAATAAAACAATACTTTGGGAATAAAACGGCCACTGCAGATCCAGGTGAGACGCCGCCTGCTGTGCGTTGTTGTTCCTCATTTCTGGTGAAGCTGCAGCTGGAGTTTCCAGACCAGCTTCAGGAACAGAACCGACTCGTTGTCATTTAACTTTGACAGCAGTGCAGTAAAAATGCAAACCTTTAACTGAGTTTTACAGATTTGACTTTGTCCTGCTGATGGGAACAGGGAGACTTCTTCTATTTCAGAATTCTTCAGATTGTTCCTTTTGGCCCTGCAGCAGTGGAGCTGTCACTGATTCAGTTCTGGGATGTTTTTTCAGGTGGAACCCTTGAAAAATAGACGAGGTCTTAAGTGCTGGAGCTGTTTACAGTAACGTAACTGTAGCTTTTAAAAGTTCTCATTTTCAGGGGCATTCACTCAGTCATTCTGAAAACGCTCACAGGATCCATGTGGGAAACATTCAGATGTTAGGTGGAAAAACCTAAAGCCTCCCTCCACCTCCTCCTCCTCCTCCCTGTCCTCCACCTCTACCTTCTCCTCCCTGCTGCCCTCCACCTCTACCTTCTCCTCCCTGCCCTCCACCTCTACCTTCTCCTCTCTGTCCTCCACCTCTACCTTCTCCTCCCTGCTGTCCTCCACCTCTACCTTCTCCTCCCTGCTGTCCTCCACCTCTACCTTCTCCTCCCTGCTGCCCTCCACCTCTACCTTCTCCTCCCTGCCCTCCACCTCTACCTTCTCCTCTCTGTCCTCCACCTCTACCTTCTCCTCTCTGTCCTCCACCTCTACCTTCTCCTCTCTGTCCTCCACCTCTACCTTCTCCTCCCTGCTGTCCTCCACCTCTACCTTCTCCTCCCTGCTGTCCACCACCTCTACCTTCTCCTCCCTGCTGTCCTCCACCTCTACCTTCTCCTCCCTGCTGTCCTCCACCTCTACCTTCTCCTCCCTGCTGCCCTCCACCTCTACCTTCTCCTCCCTGCCCTCCACCTCTACCTTCTCCTCTCTGTCCTCCACCTCTACCTTCTCCTCTCTGTCCTCCACCTCTACCTTCTCCTCTCTGTCCTCCACCTCTACCTTCTCCTCCCTGCTGTCCTCCACCTCTACCTTCTCCTCCCTGCTGCCCTCCACCTCTACCTTCTCCTCCCTGCCCTCCACCTCTACCTTCTCCTCCCTGCTGTCCTCCACCTCTACCTTCTCCTCCCTGCCCTCCACCTCTACCTTCTCCTCCCTGCCCTCCACCTCTACCTTCTCCTCTCTGTCCTCCACCTCTACCTTCTCCTCCCTGTCCTCCACCTCTACCTTCTCCTCCCTGCTGCCCTCCACCTCTACCTTCTCCTCCCTGCCCTCCACCTCTACCTTCTCCTCCCTGCTGTCCACCACCTCTACCTTCTCCTCCCTGCTGTCCTCCACCTCTACCTTCTCCTCCCTGCTGTCCTCCACCTCTACCTTCTCCTCCCTGCTGCCCTCCACCTCTACCTTCTCCTCTCTGTCCTCCACCTCTACCTTCTCCTCTCTGTCCTCCACCTCTACCTTCTCCTCTCTGTCCTCCACCTCTACCTTCTCCTCCCTGCTGTCCTCCACCTCTACCTTCTCCTCCCTGCTGTCCTCCACCTCTACCTTCTCCTCCCTGTCCTCCACCTCTACCTTCTCCTCTCTGTCCTCCACCTCTACCTTCTCCTCCCTGCTGTCCTCCACCTCTACCTTCTCCTCCCTGTCCTCCACCTCTACCTTCTCCTCCCTGCTGTCCTCCACCTCTACCTTCTCCTCCCTGCTGCCCTCCACCTCTACCTTCTCCTCCCTGCTGTCCTCCACCTCTACCTTCTCCTCCCTGTCCTCCACCTCTACCTTCTCCTCCCTGCTGCCCTCCACCTCTACCTTCTCCTCCCTGCTGTCCTCCACCTCTACCTTCTCCTCCCTGTCCTCCACCTCTACCTTCTCCTCCCTGCTGTCCTCCACCTCTACCTTCTCCTCCCTGCTGCCCTCCACCTCTACCTTCTCCTCTCTGTCCTCCACCTCTACCTTCTCCTCCCTGCTGTCCTCCACCTCTACCTTCTCCTCCCTGTCCTCCACCTCTACCTTCTCCTCCCTGCTGTCCTCCACCTCCACCTTCTCCTCCCTGCTGCCCTCCACCTCTACCTTCTCCTCTCTGTCCTCCACCTCTACCTTCTCCTCCCTGCTGCCCTCCACCTCTACCTTCTCCTCCCTGTCCTCCACCTCCACCTTCTCCTCCCTGCTGCCCTCCACCTCTACCTTCTCCTCTCTGTCCTCCACCTCCACCTTCTCCTCCCTGCTGCCCTCCACCTCTACCTTCTACTCCCTGCTGTCCTCCACCTCTACCTTCTCCTCCCTGCTGTCCTCCACCTCTACCTTCTCCTCCCTGCTGCCCTCCACCTCTACCTTCTCCTCCCTGCTGCCCTCCACCTCTACCTTCTCCTCCCTGTCCTCCACCTCCACCTTCTCCTCCCTGCTGCCCTCCACCTCTACCTTCTCCTCCCTGCCCTCCACCTCTACCTTCTCCTCTCTGTCCTCCACCTCTACCTTCTCCTCCCTGCTGTCCTCCACCTCTACCTTCTCCTCCCTGCTGCCCTCCACCTCCACCTTCTCCTCCCTGCTGCCCTCCACCTCCACCTTCTCCTCCCTGCTGTCCTCCACCTCTACCTTCTCCTCCCTGCTGTCCTCCACCTCTACCTTCTCCTCCCTGCTGTCCTCCACCTCTACCTTCTCCTCCCTGCTGTCCTCCACCTCTACCTTCTCCTCCCTGCTGCCCTCCACCTCTACCTTCTCCTCCCTGCCCTCCACCTCTACCTTCTCCTCCCTGCCCTCCACCTCTACCTTCTCCTCTCTGTCCTCCACCTCTACCTTCTCCTCTCTGTCCTCCACCTCTACCTTCTCCTCTCTGTCCTCCACCTCTACCTTCTCCTCCCTGCTGTCCTCCACCTCTACCTTCTCCTCCCTGCTGTCCTCCACCTCTACCTTCTCCTCCCTGTCCTCCACCTCTACCTTCTCCTCTCTGTCCTCCACCTCTACCTTCTCCTCCCTGCTGTCCTCCACCTCTACCTTCTCCTCCCTGTCCTCCACCTCTACCTTCTCCTCCCTGCTGTCCTCCACCTCTACCTTCTCCTCCCTGCTGCCCTCCACCTCTACCTTCTCCTCCCTGTCCTCCACCTCTACCTTCTCCTCCCTGCTGCCCTCCACCTCTACCTTCTCCTCCCTGCTGCCCTCCACCTCTACCTTCTCCTCCCTGTCCTCCACCTCTACCTTCTCCTCCCTGCTGTCCTCCACCTCTACCTTCTCCTCCCTGCTGCCCTCCACCTCTACCTTCTCCTCCCTGCTGCCCTCCACCTCTACCTTCTCCTCCCTGTCCTCCACCTCCACCTTCTCCTCCCTGCTGCCCTCCACCTCTACCTTCTCCTCTCTGTCCTCCACCTCTACCTTCTCCTCCCTGCTGTCCTCCACCTCTACCTTCTCCTCCCTGCTGCCCTCCACCTCTACCTTCTCCTCCCTGCTGCCCTCCACCTCTACCTTCTCCTCCCTGCCCTCCACCTCTACCTTCTCCTCTCTGTCCTCCACCTCTACCTTCTCCTCCCTGCTGTCCTCCACCTCTACCTTCTCCTCCCTGCTGCCCTCCACCTCTACCTTCTCCTCCCTGCTGCCCTCCACCTCCACCTTCTCCTCCCTGCTGCCCTCCACCTCCACCTTCTCCTCCCTGCTGTCCTCCACCTCTACCTTCTCCTCCCTGCTGTCCTCCACCTCTACCTTCTCCTCCCTGCTGTCCTCCACCTCTACCTTCTCCTCCCTGCTGCCCTCCACCTCTACCTTCTCCTCCCTGCTGCCCTCCACCTCCACCTTCTCCTCCCTGCTGCCCTCCACCTCTACCTTCTCCTCCCTGCCCTCCACCTCTACCTTCTCCTCTCTGTCCTCCACCTCTACCTTCTCCTCCCTGTCCTCCACCTCTACCTTCTCCTCTCTGTCCTCCACCTCTACCTTCTCCTCCCTGTCCTCCACCTCTACCTTCTCCTCCCTGTCCTCCACCTCTACCTTCTCCTCCTCCTCGCTGTCCTCCGTCGGGGATGTTTCCGGTCTGGGTGACTCGAGGTCGTCCTCCGTTGACCTGAGTGTCCGGCGTCCCCTGGGGCCCATTGTGGCAGTCCTCCCCTGAGTAACCATGGCAACACTTCCACTCCATTTCCGTCACCATCTTGTAGGCGACCTTATACCTCGGCCGCCGGTAGGTCCGGTAGCTGAGGGGGAGAACAGGAGATTTGAGAAAGGTCACCGAGGTTTCCATCTGAACTGACAGGAAGTGGATTTCTAGGATGAAACACTGAGACCTGACTTTTACTCCAGTAAAAAGTATGTTTGTCCTTCTGTGAATTTGTGAGTCTGTCTGTGCGAAACATTACTCACAAAACGGAGAAAATGTAGTAATAAAACATTTACAAAGTAGGGGAAAGTAATCACTTTAATATCGTCATACTTGGATTAGCTGTGCTACGTGCTAACATGCTAATGTCCTTCTCAGCCTGTTAGCTTGCTAACATTAGCATTTACCTAAAATACAGCCAGCTGTGGCCAGGTTCAGCTTCACAGAGCTACCAGTCTGACCAGAGTCTCTAAATCCTGTTGATTTGTGTCTGGAAACTCCAGCTGCCTCGTTTCATTTAACGACATTTAAACATTTAAAATGTGACCCTGATAACCGAGTGAATGAACTCACGATCAACACGAGTTCATCAGAGGCCCGGACCGTTTACAGATCATCCTCTGATGATGGATAGGATTAGCAGTACTCTGTAAACTTTAAATGTTATTTCTGTGCCATTTTCCGTAAGAAATCCGCTGCACTTAGCCGGTGCTAAATCTGGACCTCATGCTCACAGATGATTCATCAGAAGAATGTACGACTGTTTTACTTGGAACGCTGCTGCAGATTAATCCTGGATGTGTCCTTCAGACTCCCTGTTACAGTAACAAAGCAATAAACAGAGCAGAGCCGGCCAGTAAAGGTTTAAAGCAGCCTCACCGGCGTGTTAACGAGCGCTGACTGTGGCTGTTCAGCAGCTTTCTACATCTCTGTAGGTACAGCAGAGCCTTTTCTGTGCCATAAAAAAGACTTCATCTTCCAGCTCACTGCTCCGAGAGCGTGAGAAAAGGAGGAAAAACAAGAGCAGAGGCCTGGAGAAGCTAGGCAAAGTTAGAGGAAGATAGCATAAGAAGAAGAAAAGCTTGTTTTTACAGGACAGAAGAGGAGACTGTGGTGCCTGGAAACCGGCTGGCTTCATTCTTAGCATAGCCCAGGTTTAGCCGAGGCCTCTGGCAGCCGGAGGATCAGGAGCCAGGACACGGTCAGAGAGAAGCTTCAGACGAGAGAAAACATCAGGAACCCACGACTAATGCAACATTCACATTTGGAAAAATCATTCAGGCAGCTCCAGTTATGATAAATGTGTCCTATATTAGCTACAGAGGATATTCTGGAGCGTGAGACATCAGCACTGAGATGAACCTCAGATAAGAGCTGTGATCAGGCTGCAGGATGCTCTGGATACAAAGAAAATGAAACCAGCTGATGAAGGAGGCAGAAATGATGGATGGAATAAAGGAATGAGAGGACAAGAGGTGAGACTGAACACAGATTAAACCCTCAAAGGAAATGAGGAGGAAACACTCACGCCACTCGAGGACACTGTCCCCATGTGCAGCGCTGGTAGTCTGGTTTGATGTACGTCTCCACGCCGTCCTCCATCACACAGCTGACGGTACGAGTCACCACGTAGGCACACCAGTTCCTGCACAACCACAGGCAGAAGGAAGGAAAATGAATAACTTGTGTGATCGCTGTCAGTTTACAACAAGGACAAGTGAACACTACATCAGCTGATTGTGATCCTACTACAAATCCACCTCTGAGGACTTATCAGGACTTATCCATCAGAAATGATCCAAGGAACAGCTGATAAAACTGTGGGGGTGTTTCTCAGTCCCATCAGTTCATCCTCATCACAACAATCCTGTTGTCTGTGGAGATTCTCAGTCGTCCAGGTCATGATGATCGTAGAAGCTTCAGTAGAAATCAACTGGACGTCTCTGTAGGTTCTAGAAGATGTTCCACCTCTCATTAAAGGTAGAACATCTTCTAGAACCTACAGAGACGTCCAGTTGAACGATCCTGCTGTTTCTCTACACAACCTCCAGTTTTCTTTCCTCTAAAATTCATGATTTCTGATCATCATTAACTAATAAACAATATAAGGTTGGACAAACAATATTGGTTGGACATATATAGTGCCATATGGGGAATGAGCAGCCTTGGAGGAGGACTGTGCTCTCTGAGTGCTTTTCCTTTTGTTTTTCCAGTGCAGAAGTCCTTTTCCTCACTACAAACTCTGGCTCTGTTCTTTGTTTCTCCACAAAAATAGGAAAGATTTGCAGAAATAACAATCAAACATATGGTGAGTTGTTGATAGTGAGGCTCCGCTGTGGGTTTCCAGATCGATATCTCAAACCCCGGAGTGGATTATTATTCTGTACAACACTCCAGAGAAATCAGTGCAAATGTCAGATCTGTTCAGGATAACTGCACCGTCTCAACAATGGCTGCCATTGTACCACTTCTCCGAGTCCACGCCAAGCGACACAAACACACGAACGCACAAATCATTGTGGTGTTTTTACTGCATATGCCACAGCCCCTCAATGTATGATGATCGCTTCTATCGCTTTTCAGATGGATTCAATTTCATGTTTATCTTCAGAAATTTGAGATTTGTGTCAAAACAGAGACTTGCATTTTCAGCATGACCCTCTGGGTTTGTTCTCTCTGCAAATATTGAGGATTTTATGGATTGTAATCAGTTTGAAAGATGATAGATGAAATTCAGTGTTGTCATTTTGGACAAAAATGCATTCTGAGGTTCTTCTGACATCAATAAACCTGATGGAGATGAGACTTTATGTGGTAATTTAAGGTGTTTTCAGTTCAAAAGTCTCTCTACAGGGACAGCAACAACAATTGGAGTCAGAAAAAACAAAGCAAAAATAGCTGTAGGTCAGCATTAAAACAGAGGAAACAGATCCCTGCTAATACATCCAGCAGACAAAGAGCTTCCCATTTCTCTAAATCTGACACACATACCACCACATTTACTGACTTTTTTTTTAGTTTTGTAGATGCTTCACCTTCAGTATCTTCCTCCAGAACATTCTGAAGCTCGACTCATTTTTATCCTTTGGGTAATTAAGGTTTTTAATTACGTTGTATTTTACCTCCGCTGGTCGTGTTTCAGTCATTCATTAGTTTGAAATAACTCTTAATGGTTTAATTATGCTGCTCGTTTTATATTGTAGTGTTTTTATTGTCCTTCTTACTCCAGTCTGTGTGTGTGTGTGTTCCCACATCTTTTATTTTCTTCCTCAGTCGTGTTGTAAGTCAGACCTCCATGCGTCAAAGTTGAAGTCCATTAGCTCGCTGTTCACTTTGGCTTTTGTGCTAGCAAAAAGTTTAGCCAAAAGGCCGATCCAGGGGGCAAATTTCTGTGTTTAGTTTGAGTCAAAAATGAGCGTTAAAATGTTTCATGTAAAGAACATTTGTCTTGGAGAGCTGCAGGGAGGAGTTCACATATTTCCTGAATATCTCCAAGTCCAATATAATATTTACTTGTTAGGTTACTTTCATGACAACAATAACGGTCTTTATTTTTGGAAGGAGCTTAATGCTGTTTGTTTGACTTTACTTCACTAGTTTATCTGGTTTGCATTGCAAATTTAGTATTTATTAGTTTGAATTAGTTTTTACTATTCGTCAAATTTGAAATATCAGAATTTTACCGTTATTAAAGTTATTATTATTGTTTAGTTTTCTAATTCTGACTTAAACCTGGATTTATTGAGTTTGTGAACTACATATGTTGATGCAATGAACCTGTTTGTAACATAGTGCTTTTTTTGTTTGTTTGTTTGTTTGTTTTTCACATTCAGCAGACACACAGCAACATTTCTATTCATTTGGAGTCATGTTTCTATTTTCATCTGGTTGGAAGTGAATTTTTCCCTTTTTAGCTCCTAAAAGCTTCAGAGGTACATGCTACAGATTTTTCACTCCTCGGGTTTCAGTGACGTTGATTATAGCAGCTTTTAGCTTAATTCAGGTTTAATCCTGACTTAATCTGAACTAAAACGTTGATTCTAAAGTTAGCGGTGCGTGGATTAAAGCTGTCCAACGTTAGCAAACACAACAAAAACGTCTCCAAAGACGTGCTTTTAAAGTCAAAGTCAAAGGGACAGACTCCTCAGTGTGACCTCCTCCATATCTCTGCTGATAGCTGCACACAGACCTCCTTCAGTCGCGCTCTATCATCGTTTCCATATTACCCACAATCCTCGTCTCTGCTGGTCATTACGGCCAATTAGTGTCACTCCCAGCTCCGTCTATGAAGGTTTATGGATAGAAGCTGGAGTGTACAACGAGTTCCTTCATGGTGGAGTCAGTCCTCAGCTTTCTGTCTTCATGTCTGTCAGTCTGTCTCTTTCTTATTTTCTGTCTTCATGTCTGTCAGTCTGTCTCTTTCTTATTTTCTGTCTTTACGTCTGTCAGTCTGTCTCTCTTATTTTCTGTCTTCATGTCTGTCAGTCTGTCTCTTTTTTATTTTCTGTCTTTACGTCTGTCAGTCTGTCTCTTTCTTATTTTCTGTCTTCATATCTGTCAGTCTGTCTCTTTCTTATTTTCTGTCTTTACGTCTGTCAGTCTGTCTCTTTCTTATTTTCTGTCTTCACGTCTGTCAGTCTGTCTCTTTTTTATTTTCTGTCTTTACGTCTGTCAGTCTGTCTCTTTCTTATTTTCTGTCTTCACGTCTGTCAGTCTGTCTCTTTCTTATTTTCTGTCTTCATATCTGTCAGTCTGTCTCTTTCTTATTTTCTGTCTTCATATCTGTCAGTCTGTCTCTTTCTTATTTTCTGTCTTTACGTCTGTCAGTCTGTCTCTTTTTTATTTTCTGTCTTCACGTCTGTCAGTCTGTCTCTTTCTTATTTTCTGTCTTCATATCTGTCAGTCTGTCTCTTTCTTATTTTCTGTCTTTACGTCTGTCAGTCTGTCTCTTTTTTATTTTCTGTCTTTACGTCTGTCAGTCTGTCTCTTTCTTATTTTCTGTCTTCATGTCTGTCAGTCTGTCTCTTTTTTATTTTCTGTCTTTACGTCTGTCAGTCTGTCTCTCTTATTTTCTGTCTTCATGTCTGTCAGTCTGTCTCTTTTTTATTTTCTGTCTTTACGTCTGTCAGTCTGTCTCTTTCTTATTTTCTGTCTTTACGTCTGTCAGTCTGTCTCTCTTATTTTCTGTCTTCATGTCTGTCAGTCTGTCCCTTTTTTATTTTCTGTCTTTACGTCTGTCAGTCTGTCTCTCTTATTTTCTGTCTTCATGTCTGTCAGTCTGTCTCTTTTTTATTTTCTGTCTTTACGTCTGTCAGTCTGTCTCTTTCTTATTTTCTGTCTTCATGTCTGTCAGTCTGTCTCTTTTTTATTTTCTGTCTTCACGTCTGTCAGTCTGTCTCTTTCTTGATTTCTGTCTTCACGTCTGTCGCTTTACATCCTTCCTTTGCTATTCTTTTTATGTCTTTCCTCCTCACACCTGCGTCTCTCCCTGGTTATCATCTCTAACCTTTCTCCCACTCCGACCACGACTCCCCCCTTCATTCCAGAGCTTTCCTCTCCGACACGAAGAGTTTATCGCGGTCTGACCCTCCCTGAACCTCCTCCTGATCTGCTGCTGCTGGACGTGGGAAACAGAACGACTCTAATTAGCTGCAGATTTATGTCAACGTACACAAGCAGCGTTTAACTGGAAGATTTAAATACATACATGCTAAAAACACAAACATACACATATATGTATACACACATACACATGTAAACTATTTCTGCTTGGATGTGAGAAATTCCTGTCGTCATTCTGACACATTGGACATGGATGAGATTTAGCTAGAGAAAGTTAGAGGATTCTGTTTGTTTCATCAAAAATGTTTATGTTTAAACCCATCTAGAACAGATACCGGATTTATTTTTACTGCCAGTCCTCTGTAATGGTTGAGTTATTAAGAAAGGTATAAAATTATGAAAATAGCACAAAAATAAAGTCTGATGTCTGAATCAAACCTTTAAAATAGATTTGTACTGTATAATTTGACGGTATTTCTTCCTTTATTTCCAGGTCGAGCTAATTTATACTACATTTCAGAAGAAAATGCGGCACTTTTTTTTACCTGAATACATATATTTGGTGGTCATAGTTTCTATTTATTTTGTAGATTAATTTATCTGCATAATCAACATGTCTTATCGTTATATATTTGCAGTATCAGTATAGTCCCATAAAATGAGTCACTTTAAACTCACGTTCTAAACTTATTTTGATCAGTAAATAATGTTTAAATAAGCATGATTCTTCCATTTAGCCATAAAATCCACATCAGAGCCGATAATTACACAGTAAAACAGAGCTGGAATGATTGTAATAAATGTGATTCTTGATAAAGTTCTGACCTTACCACTGCAGCTGTGTGGCCTTGACCTTAACCGCTGGGTGGAAGAGTTACTAGATAAGACAGAACGTATCATCAGAGTCCCAGATTCATGGGAAAAGGACGAATTTATGGATCACAGATGGAGTACAGAAACTTTTCAGCTTATTTGGTGCACCACAAAACTACAACATTTAACCTGGTACTGTGTAGAACCTTCTAGTGTTTCTGTGGCTTCAGGAGCTTCTGTGGGTTCTCTGGGGTGTGGACTCATGAACTGGGCTTGCTCAGTGCATAAGTCTGATAAAAATGTAAACAAAGCCGTTCCATGCATCACGATATCCATCAGTTCTTCATAAAATCATGAATACCGACGACTTTCATGCATGTATGAATCATTTTACTAGAAGATAACAGAACATGTTGACCTGTTTTTACATCTTCACCCATGTTGGTCGGTGTTTCTGTTCCCAGCGTTTTATTCTGTCTAATTTCACTTCCATGGAGACGCTTTCCTTTTCTTCCAAGCATCAGAAGAGTCTGACTTATGCTGGGAGCCATAATGAAGGTAAAAAGTTAGTGAATGCAGCACAATCCAAGATGGAGTACAACCAGAGAATGGAAACAAAGACGTCTGATAGCACCGTGTGACGACGTATTCATCCGCTCTGCTCATCAACTAGTTCCATGTAACCAGTTCTGATGTAACGATGAAACGCTGTAGACTGAGGACGTCATAAACCGAGGACCTGCTGTATGATGGTACTTCAATAACGACCTCATCCAGACACAAAGGGTGTAACTCCCTTCTGGGGGAATAACTGTACACTAGAGATTCTTATATCACTGTCCAGAAAAACTCCAATGTTTGGCATCATTTCAGTTAAATTAAATTTAGTTTTAGTTATATTGTTTAAACTGACAACATATGTTATCTCAGAGCGCCTAACATAGTAAGGTACAGATATAGCAGAGAACCCAACAATCCAAAGCTGTGTTTGGATTTCCTGTGAGCGAGCAGTCAGCGACGGAAGGAACCAAAAAAAACTAAAAACAAGGAGGGAAAAACTGAGACAGAACCAGGCTCAGGGAAGGCAGATATCTACTTGGACTGGCTGAGGTGGGAGTGAGGATGGGGGGGGATAGCAGGACAGCAGCACAGGTGGTTCTGAACTGTTGCTCTATGCATATTATTCTCTGTGTCCACCAGATGTGTTTTTCCTGAATGTAAATGGAGCACATCTGAAAATCTCCCTCTTGGTGTTCGTGTCCTTGAGGCCACTAGTTGGTGTTCAACTCCTGCTTCCTTCTTCTCCAACTATCCTGTCGCTGATTGGACAAACAACTCGGAAGCTGTCTGCTCCTGGATTTACAGCCGGACCAACACGGCGGCTTGGTCACAAACTTTCTCTTTTATTACGAAAACAGTTCAGAGAGAAGTATTTCTGAAAGCATCTGAGCAGCAGCTGAATCTGTCCTGGTTTAGTTCATGATGGCGAGTTTAGACGTTTGACCAAAGCTTGGCGATGCGTCGGACCTCCTCATGCCACATCGAATTTGTATAAACTTTGCATTGACGTTAAAGGAGACTATGCTGAAAGATGCAGTCTGTGACTAACAGTCTTCCTCCTGTGGTGTTTCCTGGTAAATCCCCACACATGGATGCCAGGACCAGAGGTTCTCCAGCAGAACGTTGCACTGTAACGACATGACTAATCTAACTCACGTCACCTGTCTGTGGTTTTAATGTTGGGGCTGATGTGTTGGTTGGACATCATGCTGCCTTGAGCTAATTTGAAGTTCTGGAGGGATTCAGCTCAAACATACGTGAATCTCATTTGGCTGAAATCATCCAGCATTCATCCATCCTCCACAGATCTGTGGTTCTTCCGTGTGATTCGTTCCTCCAGCTATGCCGCTGACTTGCATGACGTTCTGCTGTTCTGTGGTTTGTTCTGTTGTGTTTTATGTGTTCATCAGAACTTTAAAAACTAAGAGTCGGCTGCCGTCGCTGCTTCCAAACACAACTTCTCTCCTTCCAGAGTCCTGCGGTTCCTTATTGCATTATGCTGGTTATCGTCTTCTGCTCTTGGTTTGCTTTGTCGTGTACGTTGGACCTTTTTGAGTAATTGGAATTGAACATCTCCATCAGGACCCACAGAGGAGAGGAGGGAACATGTCTGATAAATCCTCACAGCTGTGGTTCCACTGAGTTGTTTTTGTCACCATGCTGCCCATCTATTCTGTTGACTTACGGACCGTCAGTGTCGCAGACGGCAGATAAACCAAACCCCATCTGGTCTGATGGAGAACAGGCGCTGCGTCTCGGATAAATCAAACTCTTGTTTTTCTCCACTGAGCAGACACAGATGTGTACATGTACATTCAGAACACTTACTGTACTCAGCCCTCCCTCTGGCTCCATTCTACGTCTTTCCATGATGGGATTTTCACATGAGAGAAGTCTTTATATTAGAGGATGACTAAGTGTGGCTGTAAAGCTGAAGACGTGTGTGTTTGTGCCCTTTATGGAAAACCAGAGGGGTAGTTTAGGTTTGTCCCTGCATGGACGACACCTTCAGAACGTTTAGAGCTCCAAACTCTCTTTTTCTTTCTCTAATCAGCATGAAGTTAAGCATTCCTAACAGTAATCCATAAAGTTCCATTAATCCAGCCGCTCAGATGAAAGTCCAACAACTAGACCGGGCATTCTTTCCATGAGTGTAAAATACAATTAGAAGCACACGCACACATCATTTACACACACTTAAAGCCATGCATTTACAGCAGACTCACACACAAGCATTATATGTCCAAATACTGAATCCAACCTGCTCATTTTAACATGAAACCACAAACATGTCAGCTCACTGTGTAACAGGCTCTTTAACCCTCCTGTTGTCCTCATTTACTTGCATGTGTGTGTGTGTGATGTGTGTTTCAATAGGAGCTAATCTCCTGCTTCCTTCATGATATCAGCTCCACAGGAAACACTGCAAACACACATCGCTGAATATTTATAACTACAGCATCCAGAGAGTTTGTGAGAAAGAAGCAGATAAACGCAGAAACGTGAGGCTGGAGAACAATACTTTCCTCACATTTCAAGTCAGTGTTTAAGCTCTGAAAGGTCACAGACTGAATGGTGTTAAAACCTGCAGAGTACAGTAGATTTATGTGAAATTCTCAGTATGTAGGCTGAATGTCTGCATGGTTTAGAAAAGCTGGAGGAAGCTGTGATTTGAAGCTTCTTAGAAGGAGGGAAAGGCAGTGAAGGCAGATTTGGTTTCATTCTTCGGTAAAACCAAAACCTTATTAATAGCATGTTTCTAAACGCCATATTTCAGGTTTTTACGAGTGGAAAGAAATCAGGAATGAATGCAGCCCTGTCCGGACGCCTCAGCATCACATTTGAACACGTCAGTTACCTTATAGTGTATTTCTCAGCATGCAGGGGGGTTCAGTACACCTATAAATCTGTAAATGTCAGAAAACGATGCTATGAGTCTGTGGCTAAATGTTCTCTAAAGGAATCGTCATGATGGCTGCTTTTCACGTCTTTAACACGTGTTTAAAGTTGTAAGGGCTTGAAGCCAAATATTATCCAAGTAGTTTTGGTTTCATAGTTTAACCAGATAACGAGTGAAAAACATTATTTTTAAAAAAAATGGCCAATCTCTGGGCTTCAGTGTAAATTTATTGATTATCGTGGCTTTAAGGTGGAATAAAATGGAAAACTATGAGTTAAAAGGTTCTAAAGTTGGATGTATAGAAGGAAATGTGCATTCAAGCAAAGAAATAGCAGCAAAACCTATAGACAGAGTTTTTTTCCCCCATTTCTGCCATAAAGGACCGTAAACATGCATGTTAATTACCAGCCGCACCCTTTGCTTGTCTCCAGCAGACAGAAACATGCAAACTGTGTCTTCATTACGAGCAGCAGAACTTCCATCGTCTTATTTTTTTTTATTTATGGAGCCGTAACTCAGCGTGAATGGAGCTCCTGCACCTGTCTGAGCGTCGCTTTATTCCCCAGTAAACTTCACCTCCTTATAAACAGCAGACAGACGCTAGCAGACATCTCTAACCCTGTCACACCAGCTTCTTTTAGTTCACGTGCCCCGCACAGAGGAATTGTGGGTAATGCTGGAAAATTCAGCGACATCGTGGATAAATGGGAGGAAGAGAGAAAAAGAGGTTTAAGGCTCTAACAAAGAAATCACTTCTTCACCTTTTGTCTGGGGATCTTTCACTGAGCTTCAAGGGGAAGGTTTGGACAGCGAATGAATGAGGGGATGGAGGGAGGCGTGTCTCAGCGTTTGAACTGTGACCCAGAGGTCAAGCACCCCTATGACGGCCTTGTAAAGATATCCCCCTGAACACACAACCACAGCCCACAGACCACTGCACACACTCCAGTGCACTCCTTCAAGCCTGAGCGATCACACCAACACACACAAACGGCAGACACACAAACGGCAGACACACAAACGGCAGACACACAAACGGCAGACACACAAACAGCAGACACACAAACAGCAGACACACAAACAGCAGACACACAAACACACACAAACAGCAGACACACAAACGGCAGACACACAAACGGCAGACACACCAACACACACAAACAGCAGACACACAAACAGCAGACACACAAACAGCAGACACACCAACACACACAAACAGCAGACACACAAACAGCAGACACACAAACAGCAGACACACAAACGGCAGACACACAAACAGCAGACACACAAACAGCAGACACACAAACAGCAGACACACAAACAGCAGACACACTAACTCCTGCAGGCTCTCATCCTAAAATGCAGTTTTACTCTGGTTTTCCCTCTGGCCCTGATCCAGCATCAAAGGTCCAGCGCCACTGTGTAAACCTCTCTCTGATTGTTTAGCCCCACGGTCACCAAGATATACAGAGAATGTGCACGATTCCAGCGTATTTGCTTTAGCATTACTGCTCACATGTCAGCGGTCTGAGGTCTGTGGGGGTGGGCTTTCTTTTTGTGTGGTTCACTTGAACTTTAGCCATTTATGGAGACGTGTGGGTTTGAAACAGAAGCCTTCAAATCACAGCTGCCCAGAATAGGCAGATTATCAGACAGGTGAAATGTGTTGTCCTTTCATTTATTCTTTGACTTTTCAGTCTCTGTTGAATGCAATCCAAGACTCTACATCAGGGGTGTCAAACTCATTCTAGTCTGGGTTCTACATTCATCCCAGTCTGATCTCCAGTGATCTGGACCAGTAAAACCACAGCATGATAACCTGTAAATAACCACAACTCCTAATGGTTCCTTTGTTTTAGTGCAAAAATGTTCACATTTAAGGAATTATCTATTCACTAAACATCATGAACAACCTGAAATTTATGAAGAAAAATGAACTAAATTTCATCCACATTCATCCTTAGTTTATCATTTCCACATTACAACTTCCAGATCACAGAGTGTCTACAAAGGAACACAACATTTAGTGACCTGGACCTGAACCATGGAGGATTTTACTGCATGATCAAAATGACAAAAGTCAGACAAAATAAACAACAAAAAAAGACAAAATATTACAAAAATGACAAAAAAAATTAGATAAACTACACTAAACAAAACAGGGACCAAAAATTAGACAAAAAGTTACAAAACAACAAAAAAATGGATAAACAATACAAGCAAAAAAAGTTACACAAATGACATAAATGAGACAAAAAATGACAAAAGCAAGAAATAAAACAATTAAAAATCGACAAAATATACAAGCGAGAGAAAAAAAAAGAGTAACAAAATGACAAAAACATGAGAAAAGTCAGATAAAAAAACAACAAAAACAAGACAAAATGTTACAAAAATGAGACACAAAACAACAAAAGAACAATAGTATTTTACTTGTCATGATCAGGAAATTAATTTTTACTAATTTACAATCTGCAGTTAATGTCTTCTCTGTAATTTTTACACTTTGAGGACCGGATTGGACCCTCTGGAGAACCACTTTTGGACCACGGGCCTCATGTTGGACACCCCTGCTGTATAATGTTCTGTAGGTTCATCTGCACAACGTACAGAAGACTTTGTCAGTGCTGGAAACTACGGTAATTAGCCTACAATGACTGCGTCTGTTAAGAATCCCTTTTCCCACATTTGCATTACCATATGTAAGGAGATTCTGTTTCTGACCTAATTAACAGAAAGCAGAAAAATCACACAGATAAAGTGAGTCTGGACGCTTTCCAAGCTTTGGTCCAGAGGAGGACAATCCTGTTCCAGTCTAATTGCCTGGCTGCATGTTAACTATGCAGCTGCTATGAACCAGGGCATTGTGGGAAACATACAGTTCTCTAAAAGGTGCCTCTTAAGATTTAGATGCTCAGAAACAAGAACGGGAGCCTTCAGTCATGCTTAGAGGCTGAACGCTGGACCTGACAGTGAAGGATCCAACCAAACACCAACCACCTTCCAATGAGCTGAACAATAATAAAATGAGCTGATTCAGAAAGTTTGGATTGTGTTCTTTTAATTAAGCTGAGATGACTTGTCCAGAATGACTCAAAAATGGTTCACAATGACTTGAAAATGATCCATAATTATGGGATATTATTTCAGAATGACCTGAAATTTGTCCTAGATGACTTGAAAATTGTCTTAAATGACCCAAAATTGTCAAAAATGACTCATAAATCACCCAAAATTACTTGAAAATTGTGTAAAACGACTGAAAAGTGATCCATAATTATGGGATATTATTTCAGAATGACATGAAAGTTTTCCTGAATGACTCAAATTATATCAAAGACACAAAAATGATCCAAAATGATGTGAAAAGGTCCAAGCTGACATAGAACTGGTTGAAATTCAAAAGAAAATTGTCCAAAATCACTTGAAAATTGTTCAAAATCCACCACCACATCATCAAAACAACAAATGAAGAAGCTTTCTTCAGAGAAATGGCGTTTATTCCTCCAGCAGAGCTCCAGAGAATCCCTGCTGAGGACCACATGATGGCCCTGAACCTCACAAAGAGACGTTATGCTGGTTTTTCCTTTAATTTGTCACCTATCACCTTGTGTTTGTGTGTTTAATATGTACGTCCTCCTGCTGCATGACCAACCAACCCACCGACTGATGGGTGCTAAAGCTGCATGTCTGAGTGAAATGCTAACATTCTCATAATGAAAGCGCTAACATGTCGATGCTAAGCAGCAATCCTATGTAACATGGCCATTAAGTGTTAGCATGCTAGCATGCTAACATTTGCTATTTAGTTTTAAGTACTTTATCAAAAACGAAAGAATTGGACAAGTGAAAAACTGGATCAGATGTTGTTAATATGAAATGTTCAATGATTTCACCCTGTTTACTGGTCAAGGATTGTCTCCCTGCAGGTCATTTGTTCTACAATGAGCTGATTCCCACTGCAGGAGCTTCCAGACCATTCCAGGCCAAACCAAACCATTCCATGTGTTCTGACCGCAGGAATCATCCCTGAAGAACTTTTTTAGAGACAAGTTTTGTGGAGAAAGTATCTCTTCTGGACAAGGTATTTGTGAGCGACTGAAAAAGATGACAGCACCGTGTTCTCAGTCTTCTCCTTTCTAAAATCAGCAGCAGCATCTCCATATGGGCTAACACTATTCCTCTACTGTTCCTTTTCCTCCATGCTCATGTTGCATCCAGTAGCTGCTATTTGTTGTTGTTTTAGTGCACCAAGAATCAATGTTGAGGTCAAAGCTGTTCAACCAAACGCTGTAATGGAGAATAAAAAGCCAGAAAGGACCGAATCCTGGAAACATTCGGACCATCTCATGCTAGCCAAGCGTTCCTGCTGCTGATATTACTGGAATAACAACAGTAGATAGTCAGACTAATACAGGAAATAGAAATCCATACCAAATATAAATGTGCCAAGGCAGAACGAAGACCTTAACTGAGGGCAAATTTCCATCAAACATATCACTGGCACTAACGAGGCTTCAGTCCTCAGACAGGTGCCTTAAATGTCCTATAGAGCGGTTTCAGTCCAACATAAAGACTTTCTGTAGTGAGTTTCAACAGTCTGCCCCACAGATGCTGACAGATTTCACCCCAAACCACAGAATTCAACCACAGCGCTGTCCAACAGGGAAAATCCATCCAGGATGCTGAGATGTTCCAGTGTGGATCAGCTGGCTGCTGTTAGCGTCCACAGAGCCCAGAAACAGAGCTGCTATCAGCATCAGAGCAGACAGACGGAATCCAGCCACAGCCACTGTTTATTATTACACTTCTAGATGAAGTTTATTCAACAAAATATTCTCTTACCCGAGAATCTAGAGTCGAAGGGCATGAATTATTTATAGAAAGCATGATTTACAGTCTTAAGGGTCAGCAGATAACCGCAGGACTTTTTAGTGATATCCACTCATTTTTCATTAATCAGTGGTTGTTTCCATAATAAATAATGATGGATTGTGTGGGGAGCATCACGCTTATGCAACGATCCAACACAACACAAAGTCCAGTTCTGCTGCAGTGGAGCCATCATCATGAGAAGATACAGCCAGTCACTGTCTGTCCAAACTCCATTCACAAAGTTATACCTGTCTGTGAACGTCGACATTTCATCACATTCCTCCTGACAGCTGAGGAGGTTTGAACTCTGAATGTTGGCAGGAAGAGAAGCATCAGTGGAAGCAGACAAAGTGAGGAGTCGCTCACAAAACTTTTTATCTTCATGTTTGATTCATTTTTTCCTTGTGATCCTTTAATGTTGCTGCCAGATGACGGCAGAACAAAGAAAGCCCTGTCGTTTAATTACAAACGATGCTGAACAAATCTCTATGACTGATATTTCCGCTGGCCATGAGAAAATGAAAAATGAAAAATATGCAACAACAACTTGGGTCGCTGCGTGCATTTTTATCTCCTTTAACCCTCCTGTTGTCCTCATTTACAGGCACCAAAAAAACAAAATTCAGCAAAAAAATTCCCCAAATTTCTGAAAATTTGCAAAATCTTCAGGAAGAAAATTCCAATAATTCCTTAAAAGTTTCTCTTAAAAGTTTTATTTAAAAAAAAATCCCCCAAATGTGGCAAGAAAATTCTTGTAAATATTTTCAAAAAATGAGTAAAATTCCTCCCAAAAACTCTAAAATATCTAAGGTGATTCCATATTTATCAGAAAAACTTCTGATATTTACTTGAAGAACATTCACATAAAAATCAACCAAAATCCAGAGAAATTCTCTGGATTTTGGTTGATTTTTATGTGAATGTTTGTACAGAAAAAATTTTTACATCTTTTTTTCCACCAAAAAATGTTCAAAGATTTCCCAAAATATTGAAAATGTGGACATCAGAAGTTTCACTGTGAAAATGCATTATTTTTTCCACATTTTCAAACTTTAAACCGGATCAGCCAAGACGACACAAGCGCTAAAGAAGCAGCTTAATGTGTGGGTTTAAGGATATTTTCTTGCTGCATCGCTGATTTTTGTAGTAATGAAGCATTCTACTGAATATTTCCTACAAAAGTGAAAAGAGGACAAGTCCTTTAAAACAGACAAATAATCGATCTCCTTTTAAGCAATAACAGCGTTTCAATCACAGCTCACATCTAAACCGAGTCTTCTCTGAAGTTAGAGGAGATGAAGATATTTGGACAAGAGGAATGACCGACTGCCAAAATATCCTCCACAGCTTCTGAAGAGGACATCCGATGAATCCAGAAGGGATTCAAAAAAAGAAACACGCAGAAACACCTGTGAGAGAGAAAGAACCAGTTCAACAGCAAGACGAGCAGCTGACAGCTTTAGACTGGAGTGAGAGAGAGTTCAGGTAAACCGGTTAAAGCTGAGGAAGGCAGAAGTCTGGAACAGCAAAGAAAAGATAAACCTGGGATATGGACATGAAACCAGACAGTCCTGCTCCTGCATGCTTTCTACTGATATTATTATAGTGGGATAGTTTCATTATTTGCAGCAGAAATGATCCCAAACTTTGGACACGTTTCTCCATTTTTCTCTCTGCACCAACACAGTGAAGCTGTATTGTTCTACCAGAGCTGATTTAAAGCCATCAAGATTCCTCAAGTTTCTCCACTAATCACTTCCAGAGTAATCGATTCTCTGAACCGCTTCAGCCCAAATATTCATGCGATTCAAATACAGAGAAGATCACATCCATTTGTCTGAGTCCAAAAACGGCTGCCAGACATCATCATCTGCTGGTTTATCAGGAATTCCTTCAGATCTGGAGCTTCAGTGGCTGAATAGGAGTCTGTGTTCATGGTGTCTGTATGGAGAAGCCCAGCGCTAATTTAAAGAGTAGAAGAAGATTCAAGCGTTCCTCAGAACTGTTTAAGTCACAAAAACTCAAATGTTAGAAGCAATCAACTGAAAAAGGAGAGGAAAGCCTGAAACTGTTGGTGGACTTATCAAACTGAATCTCATTTTAGAGATGATGAAGTAACACAGGGGTGTCCACCATGAGGCCCGTGGTCAAAAGTGGTCCTCCAGAGGGTCCAACATGAGGCCCGTGGTCCAAAAGTGGTCCTCCAGAGGGTCCAACATGAGGCCCGTGGTCCAAAAGTGGTCCTCCAGAGGGTCCAACATGAGGCCCGTGGTCCAAAAGTGGTCCTTCAGAGGGTCCAATCCGGCCCTCAAAGTGTAAAAATTACAGAGAAGACATTAACTGCAGATTGTAAATTAGTAAAACTATAAATTTAAAATCATTTCTAGACCATGACAAGTTGTTTGGATCAGAAAGTAAAATACTAGATTGTTCTTTGTTCTTTGTTGTTTTGTGTCTCATTTTTGTTGGTTTTTGTCTTGTTTTGTTGTTTGTTGTCTTTTTCTGACTTTTGTCATTTTGATCATGCAGTAAATCCTCCATGGTTCAGGTCCAGGTGACTAAATGTTGTGTTCCTTTGTAGACACTCTGTGATCTGGAAGTTGTGATGTGGAAATGATAAACTGAGGATGAATGCTGAGGAAATTGAACCCTTTTTTCTTCAGAAATTTCAGGTTGTTCATGATGTTTTGTACAAACATGGTTCATTAATATTTCAGAATGAACATGTTTGCACTAAAACAAAGGAACCATTGTGGTTATTTATAGGTTAGTATGCTGTGGTTTTACTGGTTTTACTGGAGATCAGACTGGACTGAATGTGGAACCTGAACAAAGATGAGTTTGACTCTCTGCTCTAAAGGAACATCTGGAAACTGGAGATGTGACCTTCTGAAGCTCGATGGACCAAATGCATGGAAGTTAAAGGAGACTGAGCTGAAAATAATGCGAGAACAATCTCCTTCCTTTTTGTCCTGTCGCTGTCTGCAGCGTTTGACGTGACGTTCAGCCGACACTTTGGCAGCAGATGTGTCAAACCGCTCTGATCCCCTCCTACGCTTCATTCAATGGCCTCCACCGCTGCTGGAATACTTCACACGTGTCAAAACAGATCAATTGAGTTCAAACAGATGTCAGAGGGGCAGACCTCATCGCCACGGGCCGGTGCATTCTTCTCCCCGAGTGTGTCGCAGGCCAGCCATGCAGACTCCCTCCAGCCTCCAGCTTTTAAAGACCCAGGCCTCCTCCTCTTCCCGTCAGTCTGCCTTTTCTCTCGTCACGTCGCCCCTCTGGCCTTTTCATTCTCTCCTGTCACGCTGCTCTCACTCCACATATTCTGCTTTTTCTTAGCTGCTTCCTCTGGTCCACATTTAAGGAATTATCTTTTTCCAAAACATCATGAACAACCCCAAATTTGTTAAGAAAAATAAGTTCATTTTCATCCACATTCATCCTCAGTTTTATCATTTCCTCATTACAACTTCCAGATCACAGAGTGTCTACAAAGGAACACAACATTTAGTCACCTGGAGCTGAACCATGGAGGATTTTACTGCATGATCAATATGAGGAAGAAAAAGACAAAAACAAGTCAAAATATCACAAATACGACAAGCAATATGGAGAAAATGAGACACAAAAGGACAAAAAATGAGACAAACGACACGAAACAAAAAAACAGACAAAAAGTTACAAAGCGACAAAAAATGCACAAATGGACAAAAATGAGGCAAAAACAAGCGAGACAAAAAGAAACACAAAATGACAAAAAACTGAAATGAAATGACAGGTCAGACATAAAACAAGACAAAATATCACAAAAACAAGGCACAAAACGACAAAAGTGAGAAACAAAATGACCAAAAATGAGACAAACGACACAAAGCAAAACACAAAAGAGACAAAAAACTTACAAAGTGACAAAAAAATGGACAAGAAACACAGATGAGATTTTTTTCAAAAGAAAGAAAACGACAAAAATGCTGGACTAAGCAACGAAAAATGCAAAACATGACAAAAATATGACAAGCCAGACAAAAGGAAACACAACACAAGAAAACATGAAGCAAACAACAAAAGTCAGACAAAAAAACAACAAAAACATGAAACAAACAACAAAAGTCAGACAAAAAACAAACAACAAAAGTCAGACAAAAAACAACAAAAACAAGACAAAATATTACAAAAATGAGACACAAAACGACAAAAGAACAATCCAGTATTTTACTTTATGATCCAAACAACTTGTCATGATCTAGAAATGATTTTAAATTTATAGTTTTACTAATTTATAATCTGCAGTTAATGTCTTCTCTGTAATTTTTACACTTTGAGGACCGGATTGGACCCTCTGGAGGACCACTTTAGGACCACGGGCCTCATGGTGGACACCCCTGATCAGTCAGATCTTTCTCCTCGTGTCCTCCTTCCCTATCTGTCTGCATTTCTTCACTCCCAGTAGCTCCAGCTTCATGGTACACCAGCAGAGTCCATATTTCATCATCCAGGCAGTAGCAGCTCTGATGTGGAGAAACCTCATAGAACACACACACACACACACACACACACACACACACACACACACACACACACACACACACACACACACACACACACACACACACTAAGGCAAAACACATGCAGGCATCCAGCAGCGCAGCAACACATGCGAGAAATCTGTCATTCATTTCACACACACACGCAACATCAGCGCTCATCCAAACTGGCAGAACTTCCTTTAACAAGCAACCAAACAAGAACAGAGGTGATGTCGTCCACTAACGGACCCTCAGGCAGGGATCAGTTACATGCTAGTAACACGCTATGGGGCTGCAGCAGTAAAAACATACAGGCTTGGTCCACTGATAACAGCTTCATGTGTGGAGACCTGGTGGACCCCAAAACATCTGAACCAGGGCTGTCCAACAGGAGTGCTCTCCAGAGGGTCCAGGTCTCATTTTTGGAAATATTTTGTTCTGTTTTTGTCGTTTCGTTTCCTTTTTGTCTCATTTTGTCATTTTGTGTTTGCTTTATTGTTTTGTTTCTCGCTTTTGTCATGTTGGTCTTTTTGTGTTTGTTGTGTAATTTTGTTTCATTTTGTCGCTTGTCCATTTTTTGGTGCTTCGTACTTTTTGTAAATTTTTGTCATTTTTTCGTCCGATTCTGTCGTGTCTCATTTTTGTTGTGTGTCATTTTTGCAATATTTTGTCTTGTTTTTGTTTTTTGCTGATTTTGTTGTCTTGTGTTTTTTTGTTGTTTGTTTCTCGTTTTTGTTGTTTTGTGTTTCCTTTCTGTCTCGCTTGTGTTTTTGTCTTATTTTTGTCATTTTGTGTTTCCTTTATTTGTTGTTTGGGCATCAGTTTTGTCATGTTGTGTTTTTCTCGCTAGTCTATTTTTTGTCATTTTGTCTTTTTTGTTGTTTGATCATAAACTACAACACAGTAGACATATTAGTCATTATTAATAGGTATATCATGCTTGTGGTTTTACTGGTTTCACTGGTTACTGGAGATCAGGATGGATGACTGTAAAACCTGGACTAGAGGAGTCTGACATCTCTGATCTAAATAGTTTCCTTCAGTCCCATAAAACAGGAGGTGGAGTGTGTGTTGGAAACAACCTTCGGCATCATTCAACATGAAAATTAGAGGATAAATGACGCTGTTTTCTGTCTGTGGGATGAATGTTGTTTGGAGTCCAGCATCCCTGCAGCTCGTCACTCCCCACAGCAGCCGTTTAAATCCACTGGATGCTCTGAGGCAGGATGATGAATCCCTCCTGCCGGCCCACACCGAGGGCCTCCTGAAAACTTCTCACTGGAGGCTCTGGAACAGTAAATATCTGTGATCCCTGTAAGCCCTGTCCAGCTCTGGGCCCCTTGAATCATCACACCCCCACCCATCACTCCCACGCTGAGCTCCCACTGAGTAACACACCTACTCACCAATAAGACACTTCCTGTGAAAATGGGAATCCAGTCCATGTGTACTTCTAGAAGCACTTTTCAGCTGATATTTTGACATTTTTGTGTCTGAAACAAACACGGAGAGCATCACAGACCAGAGTGGGAAGCTGTCATGGGAGGATTTTCAATCCTACTTTAGGCAAAAATGTCAGAAAAACAGTGAAAATAGCTCCAATATAATCAAAAAAGACATCTTGACAGTGTATTTTTTTGTCTATGTGTTCAGAAAGAATAAAAGGTTAGAGATATATAAATAGAGAAAAACAATCAAATGTGATCAGTAACTGTTGACTGATAAACTGAATTTTAATGTTATATTTTGGCTTTGGAACGGCCCTGATAGGGACCTCGAACCTTACTTTGAGAACCACAAAACAGCAGCAGCTTATTAAATAAACCTGGTCATCATTTACCTTAAAATAAACAGTTTTCCAGTGGACGTTTGGAGCTGCATCTTATTTCGTTAATCTATTACAGAATCCACCTTTGCGACTTTTACGCACGACTTTTACGCACAGCTGATCCCCTCTAATGCCGCCTTACCTGTGTCTGCTGGCTGCTCTGTGACCCGTCTGGATAGTAGTGGACTCCGCGTATCCGAGACCCGAACAAACCCGGGCTGACACGAAGGCAAGCAGGTAGAATAAAAGCTCCATCGTGAAATCCAAACGTGCGTTAGAAACGCGTGAATGTCATTTAGGGTCCAAAGTTTTCTGCGGCCGTTTGTTTACGTTCAGTGACGCGCCGTGGGTGAGGAAAGGTGCAGATCCATGACTTCACAGCGCGAAAAAGTCCCGCGGAGTCCAATCAATGCATTTCAGACGGTCAAACTGCGCGGTGCTGGAGACTGACTGCTGCCGAGGAACGAAGGAACGAGCAAGAAAGTTTCCTGTCAGAGCTCCAGGAGTCGTCATGCCAACTCAGGGTCTCTCTCTGCATATACACCTCCCTCTCTCTCTCTCTCTCTCTATCATTTTTTCTATGTCCCTTCAAGACTAAATACATTGAACTGAAACCATCTACTTGGCTCTGAAATCCATTTTTCCCAAAGCAAAATTACATTGAAATCACTAAAAAAAAACCTTCCAAGTCTGAAGTTCACAAGCAGGTGGAGTTTCTCACAATAAGTTCCATTTAAACTCTCATACATGGTAAACAGTCCATTACATTTAGATAATAATGTAGAATATCTCCTGAAAAAGTGAATCTAGTGAAAGAGCTTTGGTCTGCAGACAACTCATGTTTGATTCTGAACAGCAAATGATAAAACTACAATTTTAAAAAAGCAATAGGAGGGGAAAAAAGAGAAACTGAACGATCAGCACTGGTACTAGCAGCCTTTAAAACAGTGTGGGAAACCCCCATTTTGACTCAGCTGTGATTAATCAGAAATTAGAATCACCTGGAGATAAACTGTCCGGTGCCCACATGACATGGATTAGCCAATAAATGAGGACTTTAATGTTTTAAAAAGCCGCATGTTGTTCCCTGTTCCTTCTAAGGCCATAAGGCCATCTCCAGGACCTTAGCATCCCTGTTCCATCCAGTGTTGTAATGTTATGAAGAGTCTGCTGAGCATGGAACTGTCAAGAACCTGGCTGGATGTGGAGGGAAGAGGAAAAGTGATGAGAGAAGTCTTTGAAAGTTGGTCTGAACTGTGGAAAAAACATCCAAAGACCTGAAGGCTGACCTGGAAGCATCACGTAGCGCACGCCAAACACTAAAGCAAGCAGGACTTCATGGTGAAGGCAGAGGAAGGAACCACTGAAGAAGAAGGAACCACTGATGAAGAAGGAACCACTGAAGAAGAAGGAACCACTGAGAAGAAGGAACCGCTGATGAAGAAGGAACCGCTGATGAAGAAGGAACCCCCTGAAAGAAGAAGCGACCGCTGATCGAAGAGGAACCACTGATGAAGAAGGAACCCCTGGAAGAAGAAGTGAACCACTGAAGAGAAGGAACCGCTGAATCGAAGAAGGGAACCGCTGATGAAGAAGGAAACCCCTGAAAGGAAGAAGGAACCGCTGATGCAAGAAGGAACCGCTGATGAAAAGGAACCCCTGAAGAAGAAGGAACCCCCTGAAGAAGAGGAACCGCTGATTGAAGAAGGAACCCCTGAAGAAGAAGGAACACGCTGAAGAAGAAGGAACCACTGATCTTTTTGGACCAACCACGATCCTTCTGGAAAATGTTTTGTGGACAGATGAAACAAAATGGAGTTACAAAATATAAGATGAAAAATAATCTGTTTGTTGCATTACTTTGGACATCCATTAAAGATGTGATCACATGAATTTGGTTCATTTCCATATTATTTCTGAAGATATTTACAGTATGCAAAAAACTGAAAGGTGACCAGGACTGTACATTTCAGTGGCTACAGCTTTACCCTCCTGTTTCCTCATTTACAGCCACCAAAAATATTGTTTCCTTGTCTGGAAAAAATCCAAAAATTCTGCAAAAAAATTCCCCAATTTTGAAAATTTACAAAATCTTCAGGAAGAAAATTCCCATAATTCCTTAAAAGTTTCCTTAAAGTTTATTGAAAAAAGAAAGATATCCCCCAGATTTGGCAAGAAAATCTTGTAATTTTTTTTCCAAAAATGAGTAAAAGTCTTCCAAAAAAATCCTAAAAATATGTAAAGGATTCATATATATCAGTAAAAACTTCTAATATTTTCTTAAGGACATTCATGAAAACAATCGACCCAAAATCCAGTAACATTCGCTGGATTTGTCGATTTTTACGTGAAAACATGTTTAACATTTCTTTTTTTCCACCAAAAAACGTTCAAAATTTCCCAGAAATGTTGAAATGTGGACATCAGAAGTTTCACTGTGAAAATATATATTATTTTCCACATTTTCAAATTTTAAACCGGCCAATTTGATCTGCAGGACGACACAAGGGTTAACTGCTGCATTTATCTGGCAATTAAAAAACGTGACGTCCCGTTTGTGAATGAGTGAGTAATGATGGTCAGTCGTCATCGCTGTAATTAGTCTGTCTGCTCGGTTTCCTTTCTGATTAGTGCGTGCAGATTCCAATCTCACAAGTGGATGACAGCTCCCTGGGACACAGATCACAGCACGTAGTAGCAAACCCTTATCCGTCTGGATAAGGAGGCATGTTTAAAGGTGAGACTGATGCTGTTTTACTTCACGGAGCCAAGAGAAGTTTGATTCCTCCACTCTGATCCACGCTTGGGAACTCCATTTCCTGCTATCATCTGTGTCCCAATAGCTCATGTGCCAAAAAAGGTTAGAATAAGATCTTCACCAATCTGTTTCCTTTGTAAACAACACAGCACTCAGAGTCTGTTTAAATTCCACACGGCTCCAATAAATTTCCCTGTTACAGTTATAAACCACGTTCACTAACACTTAATGGGACTCCAGTCTTCTGCTTCATGGGATCAAAAGGGAACTTTTTTTCCAGTTTTTCTCCTCATGTTCACTTTCTTCTTCTTCATGACCAAACTTCTGTGAAGAACCTTGGAGGGGGTTGTTTTGCTGGTTAGTTCTAAGTTTTCACATTAAAAGTGCACATCTCCTCTTCTCCCACAGAGGAATGCTCAGCTCAGCAGTCCTCCCATCGGCCACTAATGAGATCAGCTCTCCCAGCTGTTCTGTCACAGACGCTACGACTCCCAGCGTTGAGGCCGATTCATGCTTTCCACTACATGTCTGCAGAGACCTGTGACGGAAATTCTGTCGTCTGCAGGGTCTGTGCTGACGTCAGGGGGCAGGAAGAGATTTGTGACGTCGCAGACTGTCAGCACTGCAAACAAACTGACTGAACAGGTGTCTGGAAGATAAATGGGGCTGAAAACAGACGCTGGTGGAAGCTCTGGAAAAGTCCAACACAAAGCTGACAGAAGAGCTCGCGGGTGGCAAATAACAGGATCATCACTTTACAAGAAGACGTGGAGAGAGTAAAGGAGGAGCTGGAGTCCAGGAAGGCATTAAGAAGCCACTTGGCAGCAGATGGACAGCTCTGAGTGAAACACACAAGCAGCTCAAAGAGGAAACCTCATCAGGGGGCATAGAATCAGTCATACAGCCAACTGTAGCTAACTCTTTCCACTGTTCTGAATAATTCCACTGAGAAGGAACCATGAGCCAAACTGTAATATCCCAACATATCCTGTAAAAGGTTTAAGGCTCTCAGAAACATCTTCTCACATCAGGTGAAGAAACCCAACAGATCCAAACCATGTCAGAGGTCAGTGCATGTCCAGTGTGAGCGGCTGCACATCAGACCAAAGCAGAACTAAAACTGTGTAATAGAACCTCATGTTCATCTGCTTTCAATGCCCACATTGGTCCTCCATGAGCTGATCTTATTCTCTCCACATCTAAAGTTTTCTCGTTCCATATGATGTTCATTTCATCATCTCCACATGGACCGGTCTGTGAACATCCCCGTGGATCCCAGCGGCAATTCTCTACAAAGACGACGTGCAGAACATGTAGATTCAACCCACTGCACACGTATGGAAGGAAGTCTACCAAGACAAGAAAAACGGAACAATAACAGCAGCTACATGCCCAAGATTCAACATATTATTCTCCATTGTGCTCTCTTGGACTTGAATCAAACAATAAAATAAAATGAACACCAATCAAATAGGAAACCAACAACAGCAACAATAGATAAAGGACAAAAATAGGATAAACACGAGTGCTAAAAAGAATGAGTAAAGAACGGACAACCCATGGTATAATCCAGTGTTCAGAGCAGACCAAAACCCACGACGTGCCACAAAAATGATGTTAAACAGAACAACATGACGTGAACATGAGTGACATGGATCACATGTTGGCCTAACAAACCCTGGAAGAGCTAAAGGTCCAGTGTTTGAAGCTGAGGGGTTTTATTTGCATGAAATCACCTAAAAATGTGAATAATAGTGTTTTTGTTGGTCTTGAATTCCACCAGGTTGTAACACCGTTGATGAACCAACCAGACATGAGTTCTAGGAGGACCTTCAGACGGTTTTATTGTGAGAAACGTTATTCTGTTGGTTGTAATTTGCATCCTTACAACTAAATGCCACTAATTCCTGTACACTGGACTTCTAAAGTTCCTCTGCAGTCCTTCATTAAACCCCAAAATCAGCGCTGTGTTTTACCTCTGTTCTCTTGTCTATATGAAAATAATCCCTCCTACTTTAAAATGTTGACTTCTTTTAGAATGTGCACATCTATGAAGCTGCCTCCATTTCCAACCACTGCTCAGCACACCAGCTCACCTACACTCTGATCAAACACCATGAATCCCATTCTACACCATACTTAGACATAGTAGAGTTCAGCTATTCATGTTTGATCTGGAAACCTGCCTGATTGGTTCCTTGTTGTTCCTTAAAAAAACCCAGAAATCTTAATCCGTGTTCCTGAGACAACCCAGTCTCACATCAATTGTGACATAGTCACGTTTGTCCACAATGCAAAACGTTACAATCTCACAATTTTGGCCTGAAAATTGTGAGATGCTCACGTTTTTTCCCGCAATTCTTTTCTATGGGTCTGACGAAGGGTCATGTGACTGCTTGCTGCAGGCTTCTCAAATGAAAACATGGCGGCTATCCTTTTATTTTCGTGAAAAATGCATTATTTTAAGATAGTTTGGACAGAAAAAAACATTTGATGACATTTTTAGCGAGAAATATATATAACACTTTCACATTATCCATTCAGTTATTGGAAATGATCTTGGTTTGGTTTGTTTTTACGCTGAATTTCACTTCACGGCATTAAATTGTGACAGTGTCACATTTTGTGCGTTATGTTGGTTGATTAGGACGCTGCCAAAAACGAAAACAAGCGGTGTGCTATTTTTGTATTGTTGCATTGTGTAATTTTTGACTTGTAAATCATTTATGTAACGCTTGGTGATTACTGCTAGTTACTGAGATGTCTTCCCCGGCCTTTCATTAGTGACGCGCTTCGCTCCCTTGTTAACAAGTTGCATTTCAATGATCCACAAGTCGCTCGTTGTCAATGCAAAACAACCGTATTTATTCCATGAACGTGCTTTTGTTTATTTGTTGAGCTCATCCATACACCAGTCAGCGCACAGCGATCTAAAAACTTTATTCCTGCCACAACAAGATCCCCCTCTCTTTCTTTAGCCCGTGGAAGCGTCCATAGCAACCACCATAGCAACGGTGGGAAAGGTAACAATTCCACTCCGAGACGTGAAAGATTCATCGTAATAACAAACCAGAGATCATACACAAGAACTGAACGAATATTGTGAAATTAAAATGTATATTTTTTGGTGTCGCTGTAATGCCTGAGGCTTTGCTGCTGTCCGCTTTCTGACCGTGGTCGGCAAAATACAGGGGAGAACGACGTGCAGAACCTGCTGCACCTTTCTTCTTCGGTGGTGTCTGTGTAAAACAATGTCCAACATGCAAACAGCACACCTAGCGCCATGAAGCACAAAATGCAGGTGTAAATCAATGACATCTTACAATTACAATGTCCTGTCTTTTAACTAATAAAGACACATATATAAAGAACTTTACATCAGTTTGTTTGTTTGTTTGTTTTATTAAGATCCCCTATTAGCTTTTGCAAAGCAGCAGCTATTCTTCCTGGAGTCTTCATAATTTCATTTGTGACAACACCAAAAAGCAACATGTACACAAAATACATACAAATCAAATTACAAATACATAAACAATACATACAAAATACACGTATACAATACAAATAACATACATATACAAAACCTGTACTAACCAAAAGCATACAACACATAATACTCCCACCTTGAATTATAAAAATAAACTTTTCTTCTTCAAAGATACCATGACCTAACAGTAATAATTAAAGAATAATCTACCTCAGAAACCAACCATAACATAAATCACATAAACAGTGACATTACAGTCACTACATTTAAGTTTAAGATTTAATTTAATGAATGATTGTATTTTACAAATTTCTATTCCCAAGCAACCCACTAAATTAATAACTAAAATTTTGTGCTACATAATGCTCTTTTAGTTTAATTTTAAAGTTTTCAATATTCCCCATTTTTGAGAAAATCCGGATGTTATCACTCGCTCCCGAAAAAAGCATCATTTTTTAAAAAATATTTTGGATTTCGATTAATTAGACAATGAACAAATTGACGTAATTTCCTGGTGGGTGTGTTTATGCAGCCTATTAAACACTTTTTCCCCATGAAATAAAGTACAATCCATACATCATGGTTCAGTGTACATTGTTTGTTTTGTTCACTGACATAGTGCAATAAAGTTTTGTTTTTTAAACCATCCAGTACCGTAATGAATATTGAATGAATATGGCATCTTGCTTACATCTCTAATTAAGGAGCAAGAAATTTACTGACGTTGATTTATGATTCAAGACAAGCAGAGGACACACTGTGTGCACCTTTAATGTCCAAAAGGCCAATTAAGGTCAAAATCTCACAGATTCTTTGACCGATTTGGACCAACCTGCACATGTTTGATATTGGGTCCTAAAGCAATACTGGTGTACGTTTTCAGACCACTAGGACCTACAACGGCAAAATAGGAGCAAAGAAGACACTGGAACAGGGGCCTTTGTTAAAATGAATGAGAAACAGTGCTAGAACATCAATCAAAGTGCACCAAAGTGCATAAAGTCATAGAACAGGGTGTGCTGAATGCTCTGGGAGCAAGTCTGCAGTGAAAACACCTTTGAAGGGGTCAAGGGTCACTAAATCTGAAGACTTCAAATGAAGGAGACATTTTGTGCAACATATCAAGTATCATAAAAGTCATTCCCAGTGGAATTCAAGTCTGATATTGTGTGGGACTATTCAGAGCAGTCACATGAAGCACTGTATCTGTTTTCAAGGGTCGAGCTCCATGGGAACCTGCTTTTTTCAGCAGTGAGGCCTGCTAGTAGTGATGAAGCCTGAGGCCTTCAAACATGTAAAAATCATTCCTGCTCGGTCATTTCTGGGTCTAGTGACACCAAATCGGACACGCTCCTACTAGACCACCTCCTGACCTTGCATATTTTTTTTCAGAGAGTTAGCTCAAAAGGGGCCCGACCACGGTCCTGTTTCTGACTCTACGGTTAACCCTTTCATGTCCAAATGCTTCAAAACGGGCTAAAAAGGTCAAAATCTCGCACAATCCTTAACCAATTTGGACCAAACTGCACAAGTTCTAGATATAGAGGCTAATGTGAATGCTCATGCACGTTTCAGACCTCCAGGGGCCCTGAAGAAGGAATGAGGGCCAAAAAAAACCAAAGTGCATTTTTTCAGTTCTCTATACTTCTATCCATGGTTGTGCTGTTTTCATAGAGGCACACAACTTTATATTGCAGTAAAAACAATGAGCCCAGGGGGATTTAAAATACGACTGGAGCAACTAGAAACTACTTCAGGGAGTTAATGACACACCAGCATAGCAACACAACTACAGCAACAACAAATACCACAACATCTACAGAGAAAATATCATTATTGCTCTCCTCATTATTACGAAATATACAGACTCTTTATATATAAGGAACCATAAACACGCTAAAGACACAATAAAGTAGCCAAAAAAAGGTAATGAATAAAGTTTCACACAAACAGACATAAGTTTTGTGTGTGTGGGCAAAGTGTTCTTTTCAGAGTCAGTCAGTGCAGCACAGTGAGGTGCACCAAAGAAATTAATGATAAAATGATGACTAAATGCTGAGATGTTATGATGAATAAAACAAAGATTTTTCAGTGATGGAATATTCTTTTCCACTTGTACAATGACTGCAAGGAAATTGTGCTGCAACCAAACAGCAAACTCTTTGAATGAACAATAAAGGCAACATGGAAATGCAGAAAATTACAGTTTGTCAAACGTCTGCTTGAAGCTGCTTCAAAAACGAGTTAATCTCTATGGATCCCTGCGTTAAAATGTCCAAGTTTACAGCAGTCTTTTTTGCTCCTGTTTTGCCGTTGTAGGTCCTGGTGGTCTGAAACCGTACACCAGTATTTCTTTAGGACCCAATATCAAGCATGTGCAGGCTGGTCCAAATCGGTAAAAGAATCTGTGAGATTTTGACCTTAATTGGCCTTTTGGACTTTAAAGGGGCACACTTCCAAACTTCAACATGGTACCATCTGGCCCCCTGTTGATCTAGGAGGCTGATATTGTGTATACCGACTCACAGGGGGCCCTAGTACTTGTGGTTAAATTTTGTCCCGTTCGGGTAAAAAATGAGGGTGAGGGTCAAATTCCACTGGCAGAAGGCTCTCAGGGTCAATAAGTCTAACAAGACCTGATTTTCCAACATGAACACTTGGTCAGATTTTTCTAGTGGGACCCTGGGGCTGATCTTTTACTATGTTATACTAGGCTATATTTGGAGCTGAACTGTGGTGGTTTGGAGTCTCTATGACCTTCCTGTGACCCCTGGCGCAGGGTCAAAATGTCACATTTTTGGACATTGAAGCACCATAAATTAGTAATTTTTGCATCAAATGAGCTGAAACTTTTAGGGGTGATTTAAGTGACCTTGGTGAACAATTGATTTGAAGCACAAGTCTCTAGGTCATTCCTGGAGCTACTTCCGGTTTGGGAGGGGCTAGCAAAACAGTTCCAGTGGATTTAGATTTTAAATGTTTTAGAGGTACCAGATCCCAGGTTTCAGCTCTCTGAGTGTTACAGAAGAGAAATGAGAGCAAAAGAGGGACAACTATTGAAAAACGTGTTTTTTTGGCCATCATTCCTTCTTCAGGGCCCCTGGAGGTCTGAAACGTGCATGAGCATTCACATTAGCCTCTATATCTAGAACCTGTGCAGTTTGGTCCAAATTGGTTAAGGAATGTGTGAGATTTTGACCTTTTTAGCCCGTTTTGAAGCATTTGGACATGAAAGGGTTAACCGTAGAGTCAGAAACAGGACCGTGGTCGGGCCCCTTTTGAGCTAACTCTCTGAAAAAAAAATGCAAGGTCAGGACGTGGTCTAGTAGGAGCGTGTCCGATTTGGTGTCACTAGACCCAAAAATGACCGAGCAGGAATGATTTTTACATGTTTGAAGGCCTCAGGCTTCATCACTACTAGCGGGCCTCACTGCTGAAAAAAGCAGGTTCCCATGGAGCTCGACCCTTGAAAACAGGTACGGTGCTTCATGTGACTGCTCTGAATAGTCCCACACAATATCAGACTTGAATTCCACTGGGAATGACTTTTATGATACTTGATATGTTGCACAAAATGTCTCCTTCATTTGAAGTCTTCAGATTTAGTGACCCTTGACCCCTTCAAAGGTGTTTTCACTGCAGACTTGCTCCCAGAGCATTCAGCACACCCTGTTCTATGACTTTATGCACTTTGGTGCACTTTGATTGATGTTCTCACACTGTTTCTCATTCATTTTAACAAAGGCCCCTGTTCCAGTGTCTTCTTTGCTCTTATTTTGCCGTTGTAGGTCCTGGTGGTCTGAAAACGTACACCAGTATTGCTTTAGGACCCAATATCAAACATGTGCAGGTTGGTCCAAATCGGTCAAAGAATCTGTGAGATTTTGACCTTAATTGGCCTTTTGGACATTAAAGGTGCACACAGTGTGTCCTCTGCTTGTCTTGAATCATAAATCAACGTCAGTAAATTTCTTGCTCCTTAATTAGAGATGTAAGCAAGATGCCATATTCATTCAATATTCATTACGGTACTGGATGGTTTAAAAAACAAAACTTTATTGCACTATGTCAGTGAACAAAACAAACAATGTACACTGAACCATGATGTATGGATTGTACTTTATTTCATGGGGAAAAAAGTATTTAATAGGCTGCATAAACACACCCACCAGGAAATTACGTCAATTTGTTCATTGTCTAATTAATCGAAATCCAAAATATTTTTTAAAAAATGATGCTTTTTTCGGGAGCGAGTGATAACATCTGGATTTTCTCAAAAATGGGGAATATTGAAAACTTTAAAATTAAACTAAAAGAGCATTATGTAGCACAAAATTTTAGTTATTAGTTTAGTGGGTTGCTTGGGAATAGAAATTTGTAAAACACAATCATTCATTAAATTAAATCTTAAACATAAATGTAGTGACTGTAATGTCACTGTTTATGTGATTTATGTTATGGTTGGTTTCTGAGGTAGATTATTCTTTAATTATTACTGTTAGGTCATGGTATCTTTGAAGAAGAAAAGTTTATTTTTATAATTTAAGGTGGGAGTATTATGTGTTGTATGCTTTTGGTTAGTACAGGTTTTGTATATGTATGTTATTTGTATTGTATACGTGTATTTTTGTATGTATTGTTTATGTATTTTGTAATTTGATTTGTATGTATTTTGTGTACATGTTGCTTTTTGGTGTTGTCACAAATGAAATTATGAAGACTCCAGGAAGAATAGCTGCTGCTTTGCAAAAGCTGATAGGGGATCTTAATAAAACAAACAAACAAACAAACTGATGTAAAGTTCTTTATATATGTGTCTTTATTAGTTAAAAGACAGGACATTGTAATTGTAAGATGTCATTGATTTACACCTGCATTTTGTGCTTCATGGCGCTAGGTGTGCTGTTTGCATGTTGGACATTGTTTTACACAGACACCACCGAAGAAGAAAGGTGCAGCAGGTTCTGCACGTCGTTCTCCCCTGTGTTTTGCCGACCACGGTCAGAAAGCGGACAGCAGCAAAGCCTCAGGCATTACAGCGACACCAAAAAATATACATTTTAATTTCACAATATTCGTTCAGTTCTTGTGTATGATCTCTGGTTTGTTATTACGATGAATCTTTCACGTCTCGGAGTGGAATTGTTACCTTTCCCACCGTTGCTATGGTGGTTGCTATGGACGCTTCCACGGGCTAAAGAAAGAGAGGGGGATCTTGTTGTGGGCAGGAATAAAGTTTTTAGATCGCTGTGCGCTGACTGGTGTATGGATGAGCTCAACAAATAAACAAAAGCACGTTCATGGAAATAAATACGGTTGTTTGCATTGACAACGAGCGACTTGTGGATCATTGAAATGCAACTTGTTAACAAGGGAGCGAATCGCGTCAACTAATGAAAGGCCGGGGAAGACATCTCAGTAACTAGCAGTAATCACCAAGCGTTACATAAATGATTTAACAAGTCAAAAAATTACACAATGGAACAATACAAAAATAAACACACCGCTTGTTTTCGTTTTTGGCAGCGTCCTACTCAACCAGCATAACGCACAAAATGTGACACTGTCACAATTTAATGCCGTGAAGTGAAATTCAGCGTAAAAACAAACCAAACCACAGATCATTTCCAATAACTGAATGGATAATGTGAAAGTGTTATATATATTTCTCGCTAAAAATGTCATCAAAATGTTTTTTTCTGTCCAAACTATCTTAAAATAATGCATTTTCCACGGAAAATAAAAGGAATAGCCGCCATGTTTTCATTTTGAGAAGCCTGCAGCAAGCAGTCACATGACCCTTCGTCAGACCCATAGAAAAGAATTGCGGGAAAAAACGTGAGCATCTCACAATTTTCAGGCCAAAATTGTGAGATTGTAACGTTTTGCATTGTGGACAAACGTGACTATGTCACAATTTGATGTGAGACTGGGTTGCCTGAGACGCTGCAGTTTGTGGATGGAAACGCTCAGCCATGGAGGTGTCAGTTTATTCTGCTAATGATATGTTAGGCAGCACATAAAGAACACCATGTCGATATGTTAACAAGGAAAAAGAATAATAACTTGATTTATCCTGCAATGCGTTTCTAGGAGGTGAAATTGTGGCACATTTGTTCCACCGCTGTTATGTTTGTCTTTACACTCATCAAAACGATCCGTCTATTTGACAGTTTAACGAGTCAGTGTGAGCCAGACTCATAAATTCAGCCGAGGGCGTCTGGTATTCTTCTGCAGCACACAGAGCTTGTTTGGATCCATGCAAAACAATGCATTAAATGGCTGCCAAACAAAAGTTGGAAGGTATTAATCAGTGTGGGAAGCGGTGACCCAGTCTGGCTCATTAGCTGCAGATTGCTCCACGGCTACTGTACCTTCCAGATGAAGACTGGCTGCTGGAAGATGTTTGCCAGGCTGCAGCGTAGGTGATAAGACCGAGAAGAAACGAGAGGCCTCAGAAACCACGTGATGCAAGAAACAAACCAGATATGAGAAGAATCTGACGCGTAACAGGCTGAGCTGAAAGGAGAAGGATGGAGCTCATCATGTTAGAGCGCTCCAGTAATTACCCACATCCCCTCTCTGTTAGTTATAAATCTAGAAAAAGCAATGAATCTGGACACACACACAGACAGTCACACCCTGCTCAGTTCAAGCCAGATTCCCTCCCTAAATGACTTCCTTCTCTGAGGCCAAACCATTTCTACAATCCGATGTGGACGTTAGAGCCAGCTGGAGTTTACTCTGAAAGTGTTTGCTGTCATTAGGAAACAGGTGCACGCTTCAAACTAACAGAAGCTCATTCAGCTTCAGAGCAAAACATGTTTTATCATCTGTGAACTTTGAATAAAGCGGCCTAAAATGGTATTTATTTCCATTTGGCAGCAACAGAACCATAACGGTGGAAAGTTATCTGTACTGTCAGCATTTAATGGAGAGTAACAGGTAAAAGCATGAAAATACTAGTTTATGAAATCTGCAATAATTATAATATTGATGGAAGATCTGGTTAGCCTGGATTGTTCTGAAAAAAAGCACGATGCATGGCTATCACTTAATCATGTTTAAGGGTTTATGAGTAATTAGACAGAACTCCCAGAGTTTAGGGACCTCCAGAGTCATTCATCATGAGGGGAGCATGAATGTGTAGATCCAGTTTGATAATTAGAAGTCCAGCATTCCTTTAGATTTTCATTCAAACCACAAGCCTCACAGAGAAAGAAATGTCAGAGGAAATAATTAGTATTCGTCTTCTGGGCACCATAAATGGTTGTACCAAATTTCACTGCAGTTCATCCATTTATCATTTTAGACGTCATGGTCGTGAGTCATTCTGGTCGACTGAGAAAAATAAGACCACAAATAGACGAAGCTTCATGCCAGAGCTACACTCTGGTTTCATGTCTGTCAGTGACCTCCTCTGGTCCTCAAACCGTCACAACGTTCACGCTGAAGCCCACATCCACAGAGCTCTGCACCGTTTAGAAGCGTGGCAGACTTTTTTTCCACTAGATGTGCTGCAGGGTGAAAGCTGCTGATGAGTCTCTTCTGCTTTCCTTCCTCACAGTTTGCTTCATTTCGCTGGAATCTGTGGCGCTTTCATCGGTCTGTGTGGTTTCACTGGGAGGCTGCCTTTGAAAAATGCAACTGAACGGCGTTTTCTTTCCTTTCCTGCGGTTTCAGATTAGCTCTGGGACGTACTGGGATCGACCCTTCTCGACTGGGTGGCGTTGGTTCTGGGCCTCGCTGGACTCTTGACCAAAGCTCTTGGGAAGATTAACATTCCTGCGGGGAGCGGGGCGGCCGCTGTATCTCTGCCATTATAAATAGGCCAGATTAGTCCATACACAACACAACACAACAGCAAGCCTTCCTCCTGCAGCAACAAACAATACGTGTTGTCCAGGGCACCGTTCCTCTAAACATCCACCACACAAGCCTGAACTGTTTGCACTTTGAGAAATGTGAATTCTTTGCTTTCCTATTGTTCCCATTGAAGTCTATTCCTTCTTTATCTACTCCCACTGCTTCCTTCATGGCCTTTATCTGGGCTCTGTGTGTGTGTGGTGCATGCTTCCGATGCTTTGCGGCTGCCATGTTGACATTCTAAAGGCTTGGCCTGCATTTCACATTTGTGCAGGTCAGGGTGTTGTGTTTGCTTTAACTATTATGGGAGACCCCCAGTTGTTATTTCGCACTTTGGAGGAACCTTTAAAATGCCTCTGCTGCTGTGGTATGCTCTGCTGCTCCGAAAAGACTCCGAGGAGGAGGCTCTGGAGTGTTTCTGTCAAGCCTCAGTCGAGCTCCGGACTCACTGACTGCTTTTATTCGTGTGAGGTTTTCGCCAAATGAACTAACAGGACCGCCTACATTCATGTCACACTCATTTTAGTGGGCTGGACCAGTTAAATCACAGCAGAATAACCTATAAATAACCAAAACTCCAAAGTTTAATCCCAGCTATCTGGAATGGAACAATATAATATTTTACTTCATGATGACGGCAAAAGTCAGACAAAAAAAATACAAAAAAAACACCAACAACAAGACAACATGTTACGAAAACAAGACACAAAACAACAAAATGAGAAAAAAATGTCAAAATATGAGACATAAAAGACAAGAAAACACCACCAACAAGAAAAACTATTTCAAAAATGAGACACAAAACGACAAAAATGAGAAAAAATGGCAAAATATGAGACAAAAAAAGACAAGAAAACACCACCAACAAGAAAAACTATTTCAAAATGAGACACAAAACGACAAAAATGAGAAAAAAAAGTCAAAATATGAGACAAAAAAAGACAAGAAAACACCACCAACAAGAAAAACTATTTCAAAAATGAGACACAAAACGACAAAAATGAGAAAAAATGTCAAAATAGGAGACAAAAAAAGACAAGAAAACACCACCAACAAGAAAAACTATTTCAAAAATGAGACACAAAACGACAAAAATGAGAAAAAATGGCAAAATATGAGACAAAAAAGACAAGAAAACACCACCAACAAGAAAAACTATTTCAAAATGAGACACAAAACGACAAAAATGAGAAAAAAAAGTCAAAATATGAGACAAAAAAAGACAAGAAAACACCACCAACAAGAAAAGCTATTTCAAAAATGAGACACAAAACGACAAAAATGAGAAAAAATGTCAAAATAGGAGACAAAAAAAGACAAGAAAACACCACCAACAAGAAAAACTATTTCAAAAATGAGACACAAAACGACAAAAATGAGAAAAAAATGGCAAAATAGGAGACAAAAAAAGACAAAAAAAACACCACCAACAAGACAAAATATTTCAAAAATGAGACACAAAACGACAAAAATTAGAAAAAATGGCAAAATAGGAGACAGACGACATGAGACAAAGCAAAAAAAGAGGCAAAAAATTAAACAAAAAACTTACAAAGCGACAAACATAAGGACAAACGACAAAAATGAGATGAAAATTACACAAATCACACAAACAAGACAAAAAATGGCAAAAGCGAGAAACAAAATGACACAAGTGAGGCAAGAAAGAAACAAAATAACAAATAAAGCAAAACACAAAATGACAAAAATAAGACAAAAAACACAGCGAGACAAAAGGGAAACACAAAAAACAGAAACAAAATGACAAAAACATGAGATAAATGACAAAAATCAGACAAAAACAACAAAAACAAGACAAAATATTACAAAAATGAGACACAAAACAGCAAAAGAACAATGAGGAATCTGTTATTTTACTTTCTGATCCAAACAACTTGTCATGGTCTAGAAATGATTTTAAATTTATAGTTTTACTCATTTACAATCTGCAGTTAATGTCTTTGTTGTCATTTTTTACAAAGTCGTCCCAGGGCCGGATCGATCCTCTGGAGGGCCGCTTTTGGCCCGCGGGCCTCATGTTGGACACCCCTGTGTGTGCAGCAGATATCCAGTAATCCTGAGTAAACTCATGTTCTCCGAGCACAAAGAACCTTCATGTTTCCAGACTTTGCTCAGCCAGCTGCAGCTTCTGAAACTTATCTGCCGTCTTTTAAAAGCCTCCAAACTAAAAGTCACTTTAAAGCTCTTGTCAAAGAGAAACAAAACATAAAACTAAATGCGGCTGTGTCCAGACTGTTATGACTGAGGGGCTTTCTCAGCCTCCATCACCAGATTTACTATCAGGACTCTAAAGCTTCAGTTTCATAGGAAACTATTATCAATGGTGTGTTCTCATTCCTAAAAAGGAAACGTAGATCCGTGGAGCACTGACCCTCCCTCACACTAGTTCAGTAAGAGCGTTAAACTGTGAGGCTCGCTGGTCCACCTCGGTGTTTTACAATTATGAATGGAGCATTATGTTGTTAAAAAAAAGGGTTAAAAAGATGGAAATTGTGGCTGATAGACTTTCCTCCAATATCACTGCATGTAGAAATACTCTGCTTTGCATAGTAATCTGTGTCTAATAAGGTTTTTGCATTTAAAAAAGTCAGAAAATCTTAAACTGACGTCATCAGTTGATCTAAACCGTTACCCATCAGATAAAAGCTCCTGTCATTCCTGAGTCCTTCCAGTCTGTAATTCCTCTTATCTCTGACTCAGACATTAACCGTATTTCTATTTCAATAGAAAATGATGTGGAGATGGAATGAAATGGGTTTATCAGGGCTTATCTTGGCAGAAAACATCTGTGTGTCACGTCTGGAAAAAGCCCCGTTAGAGGGCCAGGACTGAACCAGAAAACAAACAAAAATCTGAAAAATGAAAAAAAAAAACTCATAAACCTGATTTAATGTTTTCTAAAAAATGTTAGCATACAAATATCCACAAAAACATATAAATATTCATTATTCTACTGTCATTTTAACCCAAATATGGTAAAAAAAAAAAAAGGCAAAAAAAATCTAAAATGAACACAAAATTATAGTAGAAAAAATGGCAAAAATAATGCTAGAAATATAAATAATAATAGCAGTATATGAACTCAAATATTGAAGAAAATTACCAAAAAATAATAAATAATAAACAAAAAATGCATATAAACCTAAATATAGAAAAAAATGCAAAAAATAAAACTTAAAATGTAAATAATGATAATAATAATAATATAAACCAAAATAAAGAAGAAAATGAGCATAAAAAAGAAAAAAAAGTTTTTAAAGAATCAAGCTGATGCTGTATTTTTGCAGCTGTGGGGTTTTCAGGGTTAAAACTCGTAGAATCTGATTCCTTCCAACACTAACACAGGCACGCTTCTGTTTATTTTCTCTAGATAAAGTCTCATCTCTATCACACGAGGAAATAAATATCCCGTTTGGTTCTCTGAGGCCCAGCGATGCCGGGCGGGGCGCAGGGAAACTATTTCTCTGTCATTATAATCATTACTAACCCGGCCTTATCATCAGGATGTTTGTCTGAGAGGCCTGCTGTAGCGCTGTGAGGATGAGGACGGTGTTATCCCACAGGCTGATCATGGCTCAGAGCTTCATTTAACTGCAGCTCCATCCATTCTGCTGCAGCTCCTCAAATCACACACAGCCAGGGGATTATTAGGGAACCATGCAGTGCAAATGAAAAATTGATGCAGGCTATAAGCTACTAATTTACTCCAAAGTGCTTCTGCAAAAGCAATAATCAGGGGATTCTACAAAGCAGCGCCTCCTGCTCTGTTGTACTTCTCTGCTTTGGGTAATTGCTGATGTCTTTGTTCCCTTTTTATTTCAGGACACTCTGGAAGCTGCTTCATAGCTGCCAATGATGACACGCTGTGTGAAGGACGGCTGCACTGCTGCTCCGTCAGTCCTTCTTATCACACCAGATGAAACCTCCTCCTGTGTGGGCCTCGTTTGAAGAGGCTAAGCTCCTAAACAAACCACCAGAGAGCTGCAGCCGGATGTTTATGAGGATGTGAGGTAGAGCGAATTAGGAACCGCAGGGCTTTAAGCACCTCAGGTCTACACGTGTGCATGCCCACATACATGTACATAGACACACAGACACACAGCGACCACGCAGCACCAGGCCTCTTCTGTATATTCTGCAGAGGGACTGAGAGTCCAGTAAAAGTAGAAACCGCCGCCAAGCCAAACAGCAGCTTTTACATTCAGTAAAGTGACCCTAACCAGCTCTGCTTCTTTTCTGTGTTCTGTTGCTCAACTGTAAAAGTCACTTTCTCACACTTTCTGCAGGGAGAACAGATGGACAGACAGACAGACGAGAAGAGGAAAAAGGAAGAGTCCATCAGTTGGCTGGAAGCTTTAACCCTGAACTCTGGGATTTTCCTGCATGGAGGAATTTTAGTTGAAGAACCAAACAGGTTCCATCAGAACTGGGAATACAAGCAGCAAATCTATCAGCTTTAACCAGCTTACTTACTCAGGATTAAGTGCAAAACTCATTTTTCTTTATCAAATGCTCAGAAATAACTTTAAATGTACAGATTTCTGTGAAATAACGTGACAAACTGCTTGCCTTTGCTGCACAGTACCCGACTGTGTTGACCACCGTGTGTTTTCACCCACCAGAGGCCCGATCACAGCCAGGAAGAACCCTGAAACCCAAACCTGAACCCCGTCCAGCACCGCGCTGCACACACGCTCAAAACACTCAAACACAAGCGCAAAAAGAACCCAAACAGATTTGCACAATTTCTCAGTTTATGACTGTTTGACTTGCTGCTGCTTAATGTTTGCCATGTGTCTGCAGCGAGTTGCTCTCCTGTGGGAAAACAACCCTCAGCTTCACTCCGGTCTGTAGCTAAGTAGTCCGTATGATCTGCATTCTCATTATTCTGTGGATGTGAACTTCCATTGTGAGGCCGGTGCTCCTGCAAAAACACTCGGTGGAACAGTTCCAGCAGCTTGTTTCTGACATTTACACTCTGCTCTACTCACTGAGTGCTTATTTGTGTTTGAAAGTGAAGATGGAAGGTCAGATGTTTGGAAGAACTAAGACCTGTTGTCTCCAGTCTGAACAATCTGAAGACGCAGCGTTTGTTCCTGAACCAGATGATGAACTTCCTCTGTGAGCCCTGCATGTCCAGAGGCTGCCCGGGTCAGAGAGGTGAGCATGTTTACTGCAAGTGGAAAGTTCTAGAAGTACTGAAAAAAGAAGGTGAAGTTTCCTCTCAGAACATCCAACATGGTGCACACGTTTAAGGATCCAGGAAGATGTTCCAGTCATGACTGCTGTTACTGAATGGATGGTTTTTCTACACATGAAAGAAGATTTAAAAAACGCTAAAACAAAAATGAATCAGATCAAACTGTTGAATGAATGAAGTAAATCAGATCAACATTAACCCACACACAGCAGGTCCTCAGTTCACATTTCTAGAAACATCTTCTACAGAAGTCCAGCTGGTTTCTCCTGAAGCTCCTACGATTTAAGGTTGGAACGTTTCAGGTCATGAATCTCCTCATTAGTCTCTGTCATGGTGCCCGTTGCTGCTAAACTCCCACAATGCTCTCTGCTTTAACATGTTCTGCCCATCGTCCAAAATGACACAAAATGACAAAAACAAGTCAGAAAACGATAAAAACGAGACACAAAATGACAAAAATGAGACGTGAAAGGACAAAAACGAGACACAAAATGACAAAAACAAGAAACAAATCAGAGGTGAGCTAGCTAAACATGGTGCATTCACTGACATCAGGTAAATATGGAACTGAACAATAAACACGGAAACCTCAACATCAACATCAACAACAACATCAGTCCGTTAGATTCTAACGGACTGATGTTGTTGTTGATGTTGAGGTTAGAATATTCTGTTATCTTCTAGTAAAATGATTCATACATAAATGAAAGTCGTTGGTATTCATGACTTTATGAAGAACTGATGGATGTCGTGATGCACGGAATGGATTTGTTTACGTTTTCATGGAGTTCAGACTTATGGAGAAAATCAACGTACATAGATCAGCAGGAATGGAACTCTGATGTAAGCTGAGGACCTCCTGTACATGATTTCAGAATCATTTGTTTCTTTAACAACCCCATTTTCAAGATTGATTGAATCTGAGAGAAAAATCTGATGAGGTTTCCTCTGAGCAGCTGGTCTGAGGGTCTAAAAACAGGAAAAGTGATTCAGTTTATTTTGGGCTCCATGGTTTGGTGTAAAAAGCTTCACTGACAGGATGACAGGATAAGTAATGCAGACTTTAGTGTGGTGATTTTCAGGTAATTCCCTTCAAAAACTCCTGATTTACCATGTGCATTCATCCTTTTTTTAGATTCTGGCAGCTTTCTACTCCCATCTATGATCCCTTCATGAAAACACTGACGCTGTTTTAGACAAAAATCCCCTCAGGAAGTCATATGTTTTCTGTTTCCAGAAGCAACACCAGCATCTGTGTGGGATAATTAGAGGAATACATCAGGGTATTGATAGTTATTATGGCTACTGTGGCTGAAAAACGAAAATAAAAGAGATAAAGCCTTACAATATGTAAGATTCGTGTGTCAGAACTCCACAGAGAGGATCTTTTGACTTCACCAAAGTCAACAAATCCTACATAATCCCATTTTAAAATGTCATAATGTAATACTGCAGTGATCCCAGGCCTCTGGACGTCCAAACTCCCTACAAGGGAAAGTCCAGCCGGGAGGATGTGGGGTCTTCTGGGGCAAACCTGTGCTTCACTGCACTCAGTTCCTCCTGGAGCAGAAAACCTGCAGCAGCTTTAATGAGAGTTTAAAAAAAGCACAACACTTCGTTGAAGAAAGGCTTCTTTGTGAGTGACGGAAAGAGAGAGAAAGTGGATAGAAAATATGTTTGAAAGCTCCTTTCTGCTCGTGTTTGCAGGACTTCATGTTGTAAAGCCTTCAGCAGCAGGTTCAGCCATGAAACTCCATCCAATGCCTCTGTTTCACTCTGGATTCCCGCTACGTGGAACTTTTGTTTCCTAAAAGGTGTTCTTTGTCCCGGCTGCCGTGTTTTGATCTGGAGAGGCACGTGGGAGTCCTCCTTCACTTAAAACCGGCCCAGGAGGCCCGTTCAGCTGAAACAGATCCCACCAGGCTGATGGTCGGTGGTTGGACCTCTCCCAGCTCCACACACCTCCTCCTCCACTTTCCTTCCTGCGTAATTTTCCCTCAGAGAAAGAGGCCAGAGGTTTTCAGTAGGAGAAACTGCTACTATTGCTTGTGCCTCCAAATGCAACAACTTATGTTTTATTTCCCAGCTCCTCCCTGCAGCTTTTCATGTGAATGAGCTCAATAAATCCATTACAGTCTGGAATTCCCTGTTAACCCTCCTGTTGTCCTCATTTACAGGCACCAAAAAATGTTGTTTCCTTGAAAATTCCAATTTCTTAAAGTTACCCTAAAAAGTTTTTTTTTTAAATTCCCCAAATTTGGAAGAAAATTCTTGTAAATATTTTCAAAAATGAATAAAAATCTTCCAAAAAAAATCCCAAAAATATCTAAAGTGACATTTTTTCCCCACATTTTCAAACTTTAAATTTGAAAAAACCTTCAGGAAGAAAATTCCAAGAATTCCTTATAAAATTCCACAAAAAGTTTTTTTTTTAAGAAAATTCACAAAAATCCAGCAAATTTCACTGGTTGATTTTTTGTAAATGTTCTTGAAGGAAATATTAGAAGTTTTGCTGATAAATATGGAATCACTTTAGATATTTTTAGATTTTTTTGGAAGATTTTTACTCATTTTTAAAAAATATTTACAAGAATTTTCTTGTCAGATGAGTGTTTTTAAAGAAACATTTTTTAATCGTTTCTTATTTTTCCACCAAAAATGTTGAAAAATTTCCCCAAAATGTGGAAAATGTGGACATCAGAAGTTTCACTATGAAAATATTTTTTCCGCACACTTTCAAACTTTCAGACGGGTCAGTGTTGACCTGCAGGACGACAGAAGGGTTAAAAACGAGACTTTGTGTGCACCAGAAGTAGTCCCTACAATTCTACAGTTTCATTTAGCAGACACTTTGTCCAAAGCGACGTACAACACAAGCAAGAATTCAGACATAATCAGACATAGTCCCACTGTATTTTTTCCCTCCACCTAAACGGTAAGACCAGAGGTGATCCCAGCCCACACATGCCAGCGTACAAAGCCGGGTATTCATGCGTCGGTCCTCCGTTCTGGACGCCCACGGCTCTGACAGCATGCAGGGAGCCGCCGCCAACACGATGGAGGGAAAACGTTCAGCTGATATTTCACAGAAAAAGGAAAAGCATGAGGAGGACTGAATGAATGGTCCCCTGAACACACCTCGACAGACTTTAAGCACTGAATTGTGAAGGAGCAGTGTGTGAGGACAACACCGCAGTGTTTCCAACCCAAACACTTTAAATGATCAAGAAAAGCAAAAGCTGCGACTCCCACTACAGTAGAGAGGGCTGTTCAAGCTGCAGGAAACAGTGTGGAAAAGAGACGGTTATTTGTGCTTTAAACAGCCTGAAGTGACCGGTCTGCTCTCAGACAGTCATCTCTTCAGACTGTAAATGATTTAATCTGGAGTCCAGCAGCTCGGATCCAGAACAGAGCAGCATCACTGTTAACCGTTGAATCCACTCCGGCTCTTTAAACTTCAACTAAACCACATCATTTCCAGTAATGAGTCCAAACCAGCGGTGATGATCTCCTCTCTCTTCCTGTTTGATCACTCTGACTCTAAAACGTTGCATCATTGATCTACAATGTCGTGGTGGAAATGAAAAAAACCTATACTCTCCAAGAAATGTACCAGTCCATGAATACACGGTAATTTCCACTGATTCATGTAAAAAGAGGTTTCCAGTGTGATGGCATGGGCTTTAACATAATCAGCTGCATTTCTGTAGCTTTCTGCTTTAGAAGCACGTAGATGCAGCACAACTTTCCATTTCCATTCCCATCTACTGTCTGAAAGCTCATAGATCAGTCATTCAGCCTGATTTATGGAACATTTTACTCCTAAACACATGGTGAAAATGGGCTTTTTTCTGGCAGCTGACACGTTTTTTCAGATTTATAGAGAGATAAAGAGACATCCAACATTCCCTCTGTTAAAGGCTTTGGCTCTAAAACGAAACAAGACGAAGAGCTTCAAGCTGCCTTCATCCAGTGTTTGTGTTCTGGAAGTTTATCTAAACATGCATGTTTTTAATGGAATAATAACAACAGTATGTGTTGTACCCTAACCCTAAAACACTATGTGCAATTTCACAGAAGTCTTCTATAAACATTTATATTTCTTCTATAAGGAGAAAGAACCTGATTATATCTGTGCTATCTATCCATCTATCAGATATAGCAGAGGATTTTTCATTTTCAGGACCCTTGTTTTTCATGAACACTTATTTTGGAACACGGTGGCCACTTGTTTATTCCAAAGATCTGGGTTTTCTAAAGGGAACTATGGATATTTCTGGTGGCTTAAACCCCTAAAACCCTAACCTGTTAGCTAGAAACTGCCATTTGGATGGAGAAAGAACATTTAACTGCAGTAGAATTCTAGATGAATAAACCTTTAAAACTTTAACTGGTTCATTAGAAAGCACTGTTTGGGCTGAATAAAGCTTTAAAAGCATTACTTGCTCATTAGAAAGTACTGTTTGGGTCGTGGAAACCTTTCCATCTATGATTACTAGTGCAGACATCACTACTTTTGGTGGAATAAACTTTTAAAACCCTGAGTCCATCCAACAATCATCATTTGGAACATTAGGACTCCTAGGAGGACTAAAACTGCAGCCGGTTTTGCTGCAAACATAAAATATAGCCAAGAACTGCTTCTGTTGTTCCTTTAATTTGAATCAAAGAAGCATTTGAACTCATTTATTAGAAATTTGGGGACCTGTGAGGCTCATGGTGCTTGTAAAGGTGTTTTTGGTCTGTTGCCTCCTTAATCAGATCCTCTTTAGTTTCATACATTGGAGGATCTGCAGAACAGCGACTAGTCAGACCAGCACCCAGCCAAATACTTGAAGTTCTTTGTCTCTCTCTGTACCTCTTGATCCTTTTTATCTCTCTGTCATTGTACAAAATATCATTTTCTGTGCCCTACTGTGTAACTCCATGCAGCCGTTGGTAGATTTACACTCGCTGGCTTCTCGTTGAGCTGCTGTTCCAGTGGATCCTCTGGTTTCAACCCAACGTGCTGATGTGACTCCACCTGAAGACTTGAGCTGAGAGGTATCACAGTTTTCCTTTCATTTGAGTGCCAGGATCTTTGGCTGGGAGTGTTGTGTGGGAAGGCAGCCACCTTGACCTCAGAGATAGGCAGAGCTCACTGATCTGTGACCAACATTTCTTTTATCTCAGAGCTGGCAGACGCAGAGTTTCTACTCTGGACTGTTCTCATGCCACGCCATGACTTCACCGCCTCTGAACCACTGAACAGAGGTTACAATTCAACTAAATATGTCTGATGGGGTTCAAGAGAAAGAATAAAAATAGCGAAAACACTGTAAATTTCCTTCCTGACACGCTGTGAATGCATCGAGGCCTCGTTTCTCCTCTGAGCCTTCATCTGTACGTCGTCTTAAAGCTCTTCACTTCTGTTTCTGCTCCACTGCATTGCGGGAAACATCCACACTGAGTCAGCAGCTCCTTCTACAGGATCTGTTATGGCCAAACATTCCTCTGACATGACCTCATTTCTTTCTATTTTTTAATTTCACACTTTGGGAATCTCCCTTTTCACCGGCAGCAGCAGCAGCAGCACAGAGGCAGTTAACTGTCAGTGTGTGGAGCTTTATGGTGTTTGTCTTCATGTCCAAACAGCTTTTGGTTCATAATTTATTCCCAAAGATGCAACAGATCCCCCAAAAGCATCCCAGTAAATGATGAACGTGGACCCTCTCTTTCCTCTCCGTGTGAGTTAAATATAAAAGCATGAATGTCGGATCAGTTTCAGGACCGTTGTTTTGGTTCCAGAGGCCCAGTAGCTGCAGACCAGCACCAGGAGGCCAAAGAGAGCAGAAGGAATCCAGATAACTTGTTTATGTGACCCTGGTCTGCTATTAATTGTTCATGACCTGCAGTGATTCTGTTTGGAGAGAAACTGAACCTGCAGCAGAGCTTTATTAACTTTCTGCCACCGCTGGTGTTTCTACAACTCATTTTAAAGTGGTGAGGTCATTAGTGTTCAGCTTCCATTCTGGCAGTTCTGTGTGGGTTCAGTTCTGGTATTCAGTCTTTATTTTACCAACGAAGATCAGCTGAGAATAATTGTCTCATTTCCAGTGATGAGCTGGCAAGAGGCCCCAGCAGGAAGAAAGACGACAAATAGATAATACATAACAAAGAAGGACGCACAAGCCTTTAAACAGAGATTAAAAACAGCTTAAATTAATGCCACAGTTCAATGAAAACAGTCAGCAGTCAGCTAGGATCTGCTGCAGTTCCTGATTAAACCTGGAAAGAGAAGAAGAGACGACGGTTTCAGAGATTTTTGGAGGGAATTCCACTCAACCGCTGCAGCAAAGTGAAAGAAATTAAAGCCAAAGACAGAGAGAACCTTGGAGATAGAGAGATATGATCTCTGGACCTCATGTGGTCATTGTTATGGAGGGTGGAGGTGCTGAGGTGTTCCCTGATAGTTTTTGGTAGATGTGTAGAAGCCAGTGTTGGAGTCTCCTGGTGTAAAAGGAGGACCAGCCCACCAGTTTGTAAAGGTCACAGTGGAGGTGGAGAAAGGTGCAGTGGCAGCAAGACGGTGATCAAATATGACCAAATACAGTCAGAGAATCAGAAGTGACTGAGCTTGTTGCTAAACCAACACCTGACTTTTTTTCAAATAAAGAATTTAAAAATTGATGGCAGAAACCATATTCCTCCAACAAAAACCACATGCTGTGTCAGCGTACATTTCCTGTAGTGTGGAGACAGAATCACAGCCGTGGTCTTTAGCTGCTCTAACACAACTCAGCCCTGCTGATGGAGACGGTGAGAAGCAGCTAAAATATCCAGAAAATGTCCTGAGTTTGAAAGTAAAGTTAGTTTTTCTCTTCAGATGTTTAGACTTAACTTCTAGAATGAGGTCAATGGGAAGAGAACACCTAATCACTTAATGTGACTCCACCTTAGGGGTAGAATAAGTCAGGTGGTCCAAAACCCAGCACTTATTTAGCGCTGACAAAGTAAAAAAAAAAAGGGGGTGGGGGGGTGGAAATTCTTCTGGAACTTGATGGCAACACCTTTGACCAATCGCACTTGAAGCACTTTTTGCACTTACTACAGGTTTTTCCTGATGTCTGAATTCTTGCTTGTGTTGTACGTCGCTTTGGACAAAAGCGTCTGCTAAATGAAACTGTAGAATTGTAGAATTGTAGAAGTCAGTTTCATTTTTGTTCTGACCGTTGGTGAGTAACTCTCAGCCGTCGTGGTTTGTCTGAAGCCTCGGTAAACCTCTGTGAGTCCCTGTTATGTCTGCATCTCCCATCGTACCAGTCAGACTTCATGCTAACTCTGTAGGACTCATTCTGAACTGACTAATGCTGAACATGTGTTTGCGTCTGACAGCAGCTGAGTCACAGATTACAGTTGTGTTTTCATCTGTACGAGTTTCTCTGACTTCCATCCTGATCACAGCCAGGAGGTTGAGGAGGAGCTGGACTGACCTCCACAGGCTGAGATTAGATCAGTAATTACTGTGGAGTGGCCTGTGTTCAGAAGGCCGTGATTAAAAGACATTAAGGGAAGATTTTATGAAAAGAAACGTCAGATATTTAACTGGAGATAACTCACCCATAGACAGAAATTAAATTAACTTTTCTTCATTTTCATTAGCCACAGTAGCAGCAGGGCAGATGATAAGGCTGACTGGTGAGTTCATAATTTAACAAGTACTGATGGTTTTCTGTCAAACTCACAGATATTCAGACAGAATGGAGCCTCCAGTGTCTGGTGAGCCCCTGACCTTACCCCACAATGGGGGTGACATTGTTTTATAGGAAAACATCACAACAGCTGGACTGACTGGCATGAAATGTGGTGCAGAGATCTTTGGATTTACAGGAAGAAGAGCTGCACTGTAAGTGTTGTAGATGCTTTTAGCTATGCGCTCTGATTCCTGGTTCATTTTTCTGTCATTGTGCAGTGAATTTGGTGTTGTTTGAAATACTTCACACTCTCTGGAAATTCATGAAGGATGGAGGGAACACGCTTCCAAAGTCTGATGGAGTACAGCAGGTCCTCGTCTTACATCAGAGTTCTGTTCCTACGGTGTGATGTCAGTCAGAACTCTGGTGAAAATGTAAACAAAGCCGTTCCTGCATCACGATATCGATCAGTTTAAATGTTTATACAGCTACAGTAACACAAACAGTCATTAGCTCACACTGAAACAACTCTGTAGGAAAATACCAAAGAAAATGTAAACTGTGAGTCTGACTGATGCTGGGAGCCATGATGAAGTTAGTGAATGTAGAATAATCCAATGTGGAGGCAAATGGAAACAAAACTGTCTGATAGCTCCGTGTGACGACTGTACAAACAGTATTCATCCACTCTGCTCAACAACTAGTTCCACTGAACCTGTTCCAACATAATGATGTAAGTCGAGGACCTCCTCTATCCATCCATCCACTCATTCGTGCTTCCATGTTCCTGGTTTGCACCAATTAGTCCAAAGAGACATATTAATAAATTCTAATGTGACCTTTAACTTGATAGCTGGAGTACCTGAATACACTGTTAGTTTCTTTCTGCTCCCTAGTGGTGAAAATGGGCAAAAGAAGGAAAAGAACAAAGGAAAAGACCGGCGAAAATGTAAACCGTGAGTCTGACTGATGCTGGGAGCCATGATGAAGTTAGTGAATGCAGAATAATCCAATGTGGAGGCAAATGGAAACAGACAGTTTACTGCAATACATACAGTATTCATCCACTCTGCTCACAAACTAGTTCCACTGAACCAGTTCCAACGTAACGACGAAACGCTGCAAGTCGAGGACGTCGTAAACCGAGGACCTCCTGTACTTATTTTATTCTCTTTCTGTTGTCAGAGTGAGTGATTCTGTGAATATATGCTGAAAAATGTATTAAGTTATTCTGATCTAAAAAGAAAAAGTGGAATATTTACATGATTCTGAACAAACAGGAGCTTTGATTTTCAGGAACGAGCACACTGTGAAAGAATGGAAGTTAGACCTAAAAAACACGCAGCGACAGAGCAGCAGAACCTCTTTATCTGCAGTCAGGCCATTAAAATGTGCCATTCTCAGAGTGCTGCTGGTCTGGGATCAGAAGCTGGAGTGTGGGGCCGTCACTAATGTTTAGCCCTGAGACTAAACCCAAGTAGACAGAAGTTACTTTACCCCACACACACTGAGCATGAGCAGCATCACAGAGCAGTGTTCCCCCAGACCTGACACACACTGTAACACACTTCAAACACACAGCCAGCAGCCCATTTCACACTCCACCCTCCCAACCCTCTGTCCAGTAAAACACCGGGCTTAAAGTGTGCTCCCTGTAGAGCAGCAGAGTCGTTCCACGCTTCCTCTGAGCTGCCACGGTGACAAACAGCCACATCCCTGCTCTGGGGTCAGCGGTCGCCCCATAGTTACGGTCGCTGTCAGGACCAAACCTTGAATCTCCAATCAGTCAGGTTTTCAGGCTCTAAGAACAGCAGTCTTTAGTTACCAGAGGCCAGACGTGCTTCAATCCTGTCGCATAAAATTTAATTAGAGTTTGTGTGTTTTCAATCAGCAAGAAACAGTTTTTTAGTGGAGCGACTGGGTGGCCCGATGCTTCAGGTGTACAGAAAATAGCTCCAGTGTCCCTGCTTTAAATATCCCATCCCCTTCCCTCACATTACCGGTGTATTGCTCGAGACCAGGGGTGTCCAACATGAGGCCCGTGGTCCAAAAGTGGTCCTCCAGAGGGTCCAATCCGGCCCTCAAAGTGTAAAAATTACAGAGAAGACATTAACTGCAGATTGTAAATTAGTAAAAGTATAAATTTAAAATCATTTCTAGACCATGACAAGTTGTTTGGATCAGAAAGTAAAATACTAGATTGTTCTTTGTGTCTCATTTGTAGTATTTTGTGTTTATTTTTTGTCTTTTTCTCTGACTTCTGTTGTTCTGTTTCTTGTTTTTGTCGTTTTGTGTTTCCTTTAAGTCTCATTTGTGTTTTTTGTTTCTTATTTTTGTCATTTTCTGTTTGGCTTTATTCATTGTTTTGTGTATTGTTTGTGTCATTTGGTGTTTTTTGTCTCGCTTGTGTTGTTTGTTTACTCTTTTGTTGTTTTGATTCTCGCTTTTGTCATTTTTGGTCTCATTTTTGTCTTTCGTCCATTTTTTGGTCGCTTTGTGTCGTTTATCTTATTTTTTTGTCATTTTGTGTCTCATTTTTGTTATATTTTGTCTTGTTTTTGTTGTCTTTTATCTTTTTTTGTCTGACTTTCATCATATTGATCCTCCAGTAAATCCTCTGTGGTTCAGTTCCAGATGATTAAATGATGTGTTCACTGATTGAAACTGATTTTTTTTAAACTTCAGGTTGTTCATGATGTTTTGTTCAAAGATAAATCAATAAATGTGAACATTTTCAGAATGTACATTTTTGCACTAAAACAAAGTTGTGGGTGTTTACAGGTTATTCTGCTGTGGTTTTACTGGTTTAAACTGGTTTTACTGGAGATCAGACTGGACTGAATGTGGAACCTGGACTAAGATGAGTCTGCCTCTCCTGATGTAGGTCAAATGAAGGCAAAAATCCACCAAAAGATCTTAACTACAGGTGACTCTCTCCTTTTAAAGTTACAGCTGAATATGAAGACAAGCAGACGTGAGAAAAGGTCTCCTTCCTGGATCCTGGCATGGAGCGACTTCAGACCTCATTTATTTGTACGTAAAAATCCTATCATGATGACTCAGGCTGTAAATAATGCTCTGCAAAGGAAGCCCAGCTGTGTTCCCATCTGATAAATGCTACTGATGATGGACTTCCTGATGGTCAGATAAATGTTCTGCAGCTTCTCCATAACGTGGTTCAGTTGTTTTAGATCCATAAAAACTGCACTGTAGTTCTAAAACTCTAATATTAATCTCATTAATAATTAACGTGCACAGCGTTTATTCCCTGTGCTCACAGTCATTCCTCTGCAGAGAGGAGCTGTACCAATAAACCTGCTCTGTCCAGCTTTTATTGGACTCAGTGAACTCTTGTTTTCCTCATTCACACATCTCCAACAGTCTGCAACAGTCGGTGAGAAGAGAGTTTCATTATCCACCCAAGCTCTGCAGATGTGTGTTTTTATCTTTATGTATGGTTTTTATCTTTATGTATGTTTTTTTATCTGTTCTGTTGTATTTGTTTTTCCTGTAAAGCGGTGTTGGATGTGAAGAAAGGCACTTAAAAATAAAATATATTATTATTATTAAAGGTTAGGTGCTGTTTCTGCTCCAGATGTGGAATGAAGATGGGGTGTAAACGCTCACAAAGTCTCAGACTAATTCCTGGCTAAGTTTTCTGTGGTGCTGATGACATCGCAATGTGGGGATAACCTCCTTAAACAGTGTTCATTTTTGACACCTTGGTCAATATTTGTGCAAAACTTCTGTCACTGAAACAGGAGGTGCATTCTACACTGAATTTTTTGCACAAACTTACTTTTTTAAAGTTGAATATGATCTTTTTAATTGTTCCCCTCATAGTTATTGTCATGTCTGTTTTCCTACTCTGCTGGGTCCACTTGATCCAGACCTGCAGCCCGACCTGGAACCAGCTGCTACATCCTGGAAAGCTGCAAAGTCACAGCCTTTCAGAAACATCCTCGAGTGTTTTCCTGTGTTTGAACTGAGGGCCAATGCAGCACATATCCTATGATACTACGAACAGAACTACATGTACGTTCACTGTCTGCCTTCAGAGTTCACATCAGTCATGTGGAAACCATTAACCAGTCCTGACAATGGTCAGAAGTGTGCTTTAAACCAGCATCAAAGTCTTGAAAGCAGAGCAGTGAAAGGTGACCGGACTTTACGATCCAGCTGCGGACGATGGATTCACTCTGAAAAAAAGTGAATTTATGCTCTTCTGAAACCGGATCACAAGCCGATCGAGCATCCACCAGAAACACAAACCTGATCCACGGAGGCCCAGCCTGCAGCCCAAAGGACTCCAAGGATCCACTGCACAGTCCAACAAACGCTATCAGGCAGGTGGTTTTAATGGTGTCACTGACCGCTGTGCATTTTAAAGCTTCCTTATATTATCTGCATCAGTGGTTCAGGTTAGTTGTTACTCCATTGCTCCTCATCTTGTTCAGATTATCTCTCCTCTTTGTAGGACTAATTCCACATAAAACTGTCAGTATGCTGTATATGTTCTACATTATACTCTCAGCCATACTGTCCCGTCCAAACATTTTAACTGGCTGCTGAAAGGAGGTGGCAGGAGGAAATGAAATGATGATGCTTTGAAAACAAAAGCAGCGAGGCACCGAGATAAGCCTTGGAGCCTTTAGAGGAGTGGCTCTGGTGGTTTTTGAAGATGATTCAAACCAGATTTGAGTGAAATGACTTCTGCCAATAGAATTTTGAGTGTTTTTTTCTCTCCAGATGTGAGGCTTATCAGAGCATTTCAGACTCTCAGGTAAATTATCAGTCTCAGTTTTTTAAAATGCTTTCTGGAACTGCTGCCAGGCTGCATTATTGTGGCTGATGATTATACTAAATGAAATCTGCAAACACATAAAACCCTTATTAGAGCTTTCCAGGGCTAAAAATGCTCCACTGAAACTCCATTAAAAGGACGAGCAGTAAACGGGGTTCCTCACGTTTCCCCAAACACGTGTCCGAGTCCATCCATCCTTCATCCATTTATTCTTCTGTATCTGTCCTGCCACAGTGTTTCATGCATGTCAGAGCTGCTGTAGTTTATGTTCCCTCTGCCCCCTGCAGGTCCAGCTGCTGTGATTTAGAGCAGCAGCAGAAGGAGGCAGAAATCCCTCCGTCCTTCCTGCCTTTAAACAGGACCGCTGGGGAAACAGCAGCTCTGACCTGGAGAGGAAAGATCTGAGCTGTTTAGAGGAACACTCCAGAGGTTTGACAGAAGAAGACACGGTGGGGTCACACGTCTTAAAGTCAGAGAGGCGTGCAAATTTCAAAATAAAACGTCTAGTTTAGTGATCGTCTGCAAATGATGAAAATATTTAAGTCGTAAAAAGTAAAATGATTTAGAAATCATCTGTATCTTGAACTTTTAGCTTGTGTAAATATTTCTTTGGTCGCTTGAAGGAGCTCAGAAAAGTATATCATTAACCCTCCTGTTGTCTTCATTTACAGGCAATCAAAAGTATTGTTCCCTTGTCTAAAAAAAAGTCTAAAAATTCTGCAAAACATCCCCCAGATTTCTGAAAATTTGGAAAACCTTCAGAAAGAAAATTCCAATAATTCCTTAAGTCTTATTTTTTTTAAAAATCCTCCAAATTTGGCAAGAAAATTCTTGTAAATATTTTCAAAAAATGGGAAAAATTTTCCAAAAAATCCTAAAAATATCTAAAGCGATTACATATATATCAGTAAAACTTCTGATATTTTCTTTAAGAACATTCACAAAAAAATCAATGCGTTGTCATTTGAAATGACAAAAATGAGACACAAATCAGAGGTGAGCTAACTAAACATGACACATTCACTGACATTAGGTAAATCTGGAACTGAACAATAAACACTGAAACCTCAACATAAACAACAACATCAGTCTGTTACAATGTTCTGTTATCTTCTAGTAAAATGATTCATACATGCATGAAAGTTGTTAGTATTCATGACTTTATGAACGGAACGGATTTGTTTACATTTTCACCAGAGCTCTGACTTACCTTACGGTTAAAATCGACTTATATCAATCTGTAGGAACAGAACTGTGATGTAAGTGGAGGACCTCCTGTAGTTGAGATTAGAGGAAACCACTTGGAAACCTTTTCCCCTACATGAACAGTAGGTCACATCTTCATACTGTACAAACCACTGCATGGCACAAGTTTTGAGATGTAGATGGGTCCCAATAATGCCTTTTATTGCTTTTATTTTGAAACACTCTGTATTGTACCGTTGATGAAAAAGCCCTTTACAGATAAACTTGCCTTGTCTAGGATCCTGTCAGACTAAAAGTACAACCTGTAAACTGCTATGTTGAGCATGTGACACTAGTCTGTTTAAATTGCTTGTTTGTGTTGTAAACATCAGGCAGCAGTCAGTACCATGAATAATCAGAAAAACCAAACCATGAATGTGTTTAAACCCCAGATAAGCCTCATAACTGCAGTGCTGGTGTGTATGTGAACACAGTTACTGCAGCTTTATAGGCGTTCACACAGTTTGTTGTGTTTCTGTCTGCTTGGCACATTAAACATTCACTTTCTGTTTTTGCTCTATTTGCTCAGTGGTTGAGAGAAACATAAGAATCTTTACCTCTGTTATATTCAGCGTTTCATTTTCTTTGGGTTTGTCCCTTCTAATGGCTCCTTTTACTTTAAACTTGATCCATGTTAAGATCAAAATATTGCTGCGGCAGCTTTGAGCTGAGAAATGTTGAAGTACAGGGCTGGTTTTTGAGATTGACACTTTAATAAACTTCTGTGTTTGTGACTGAGACAAACCAGTTCGTTCTAAGAAACCAGGATGAAGGAACCCGTGAAGAATGCAGCGGCTCATCGGACCCTTTAAAGTGCTGATAGATGGGAAACCTCTTCGGGGTGTGAGGTGATCAGAGGTGTGGCTGAGGTCTGGATCTGCTTTATGGTCAGCTGACGGGCCTCCAGACCTGAGGGGGGATTCACTTTTGCAAAGCACACGTGTTTGTCCCCAGGGATGGGCTGAACGGATGCAGACGCTCCATCCAGACTTCACCGAGCTACCATGAGTTAAGGAGACTTTGTGTTATCACTGATGCCTTCATGCGACATCATTACTGTCCCAAAAGAAGGAAGCCAAACATTTATGCTTGGCTTTATGTTTTCTCCTCACGCTGTTTAGTCTTCTCTAAAACCATTTAGCTGTATGTTTCCACCCAGGTTCCAGGTTTAATGGATTTAATGTTGAGTGGCAGCTGATGCAGTCAGACTTGAACCTTATGAAACAATATCTGATGTGTTTTTGTGTCCTGACATGGTGAGCTGACCTTCTTCCATTTTGCCACTAGCTATAGAAACAGGATTTAATTCAAACCACATGGCTGAAGTGAAAGTAAATAGTCGAGTTCTTGCATTAAAAGCAGTAGGAGTTGATTTTGGCAGACAGAAATATAGATTCTTACATGATTGGTTAATTGATGGAAATATGACTATAACCCTAAAATAAAACCCCTGACTGGCACGGTTGGGGAATTTCTGAGCCTGAAGTGAAGTTATTTAGCAGAAAATTCAAAAAAAGAGTCCAAACATTGGCACTACTTGTGTTTTATTGTGGATCCAAATTCCCAGCATTCCCTGTTGGACCACTTCAGAGAACAACATTTTTAGCACAGAATAAAGAAGAACGAGGAGACAAACAGACAACCAGGGAATAGTTTGATTTCTTTAGTTTTCCCTTTTATTGCTCTGCTTTTCTTCTATTCCTCTTAAGAAGTAGTTTTGATGAAGCCAAAACCTGTCAGGGAAATTCTTGAGTGGAGTCCTGATTTCTCCAGTTTAACACTCAGAGTCTCTCAAGTCAAAGCAGAGTTTTACTGCAGTAAAGAGTAAAGATGAACAGAACCCAGTGTGGACCAAGGCCAGGAACAGCTTTCCTACAGGCACATCAGCTACACATCTGGGTGTGTTTTACCTCTAGTTTGCTGCTGGTTAGGCCTTGGTTCCTACTACAAATCCTACGCTGTGGACTTATCCATCAGAAATTATACGAGGAACAAATGATGAAATTGTGGGGGTGTTACCGAGTCCCATCAATTCCCACCACCTGGTACATATTTAGGTCACGTGTTTCAGTATCTGTACATCCATTGGAAATCATCCAGTGACTGAGCAGCCTTGGCAGAGTACTGTGTTCTCTGAGTACTTTTCTTGTTAAGACATGAAACAAGTCAAACATGATGTAGAAAAAGGCCAGATGTTTTGATATTACCGCTGTCTTTTAATAAGGGTTCCTGTTGTGATGAGCCTCCACTTGGACAGCAGGTGTGCCTGATCAGGTGCTGAGGGTCATCAGCTGATTGAGACACACCTGGGATCCAGAGGCTCAAACTACATCAAGGCTCCCTCATTTCTAGCATTGGACTCTGACAGGAGCTGCTTCATTTTGGAGCTCCAGCAGCCTGGGTGTGGTTGGAGGTCTGCAGTGTGCCTTTGACTTGGTTTGTACTTCAATAAAACCTGTTTTTTAGTCACCACTCCATGTTGTCTCCCTGTTCTTCGTTTCAGATCAGACTTGTAACACCATTGTCCACAATAGAACAAACATGGTTTGATGTAAAACTGCTTTTCAGTCATTACTGTAGTCACAGCCATATGTACACCTTCCTGTGGTGCAGTCAGACTCCTCTGATGCCAAACATGGCAGTGCTATAAATGTCAATAGCCATATGAAGATTAAGTTCATGTTGCTTCACTGCTGCAGACATCAGAGTCAGGAAGTTGCTCAGGACAACGTGTTTGAGATGTCAACCAACCAACCAACCCACCAACCAACCAAACCACCAACCAACCAAACCACCAACCAACCAACCAACCAACCAACCAACCAACCAACCAACCCACCCACCAACCAAACCACCAACCAACCAACCAACCCACCCACCAACCAAACCACCAACCAACCCACCCACCAACCAAACCACCAACCAACCAACCAACCAAACCACCAACCAACCCACCCACCAACCAAACCACCAACCAACCAACCAACCAACCCACCAACCAACCAACCAACCAACCCACCCACCAACCAAACCACCAACCAACCAACCAACCAACCCACCCACCAACCAAACCACCAACCAACCAACCAACCCACCCACCAACCAAACCACCAACCAACCAACCAACCAAACCACCAACCAACCAACCAACCAAACCACCAACCAACCAACCCGCATACACTGTGTGTCCCCGTCACCACACGAGGGAACCAGCTGCTTCACATTAAACATCACTTGCTCATGTGAAGCATGTCACTTTCACAACACAAAACAGCTTTACAAATCCAGTACATGTGCTTAGATGCTGCTGATATGAATAAGCTCTATTTGTTGAGGACTTCAGTGTTGCAGATGTTCATCACAATCTAAAACTTCTACAGAAGCTTAGAATTGCTTTTAAGTTTATTTAACTCATCACTTACTTCTTTTCATGATTTCTTTCCAGCTTGTGTAGCTTAAATTTACTTGTTGTTGCCCTTCATTCTTGTTCCCTTATTTTCACTTTATCAATAGACTGAGTGTTTTAACATAAAGTTAGCTGCTTTGTTCATTTATTTGGCTTGTTCAGTAACCTACAATAGGTGCAGTAGGTATGGTTTCAAACGGTGGACGTGCCATTATGGGTATGAATTTTATTTTTATATTTGGGGTGACACAGTAAGTGTGTGTTGTGGGGGGGTCTTCCCTGGGAAATTCAGAGGGACAAACACTTCATATTCTGCATTCTGGAGAAATTTTATGCACACTGGCACCATTTCCACAGAAATTTATGCTGAGATGTCTTGATTTATAACGGGATAAACATAAAGGAATATACATAGATCTAATGAGGTTTTCTACAATAAATCCAGTCATTAAATGGGTTCATAACTTATATTTTCTGTTGCATCACTTAATCACAGAATTACTTCTTTCATGTATTTTTTTCCAATGTTGTTTGTAACTGGATAGTTTATTAATATTTGCCCACCATTATTTGTCAATTTATTTATTGTTTTCTTAAAATATTTGTCAACTTCCATGTTTTGTGCCTGAGGACCCAATCATTTAAAAAAAAAAGATAAAATCAAGGGATTTATCGTGTAATTAAATTAATGGAAACACATTGGTGTGGCGTTCTCTTTAAGTGGAAGAACTTCAAATTCAGTATTCAATATGACACTTTACTGATAATTACAGGTTCATTTGTTCCAAACTGCATCCATTTTCCACAGTCACTTTTCTCTAAATCATTTTTAAACTTGGGTTGTTTTTTGAGTTGTTTGTGTGGTGAGAATATACAGACTATTACTCATTTTCTGCCGTTAGTAGTGACGGATTCTGTTCTGGTTCCCACAGATTCCTGTAGATGTCCACATGAAATGACTCACAGATGAGGCTCTCAGCTCATCCACAGGCAGCATGCAGTCAAACGGTAGCTTTAAATGGAGGGTAAATTCTGTTAAATGAGCCCTGACAGTAGCCCCCAAAACACAGGCAGGCCTCTAGAAGAAAACATCTCCTGGAGAAAAAGTTAAGCCTATTTGCCATGGAGGTCGGAGGTCAGAGCGGTGCAGCCCGGCTCTTTGTTTGCTCAGCGGGTCCCTCCTGGATCTGCTTCTAATTGTGGCCTCAGTCTGCCTGAGTTACTGTCAGGGGGGGGATCAGGCCATTTATTAGACAGGTGGGGGGGGGGCAGGTCAACATGTCGGGTTGTTGTGTTTGATGCTGTGTGCAAAAGTGTGTCGACTTAAAAATATATCACTTTTATGACTGCTGTTTCTGCTCAGTCTGTCTGTCTGTAGTTCTTTCTTTTTTCTTGCCCCCCCCTGCGGTTTGTGGGTCACTCATCCCAGTCGATTGTCTCTCTGTAGAAAATCAGAGCTTTGTGTTGACGCCTCGGTGAGCTGTCGGTCCGTCTGCTCTCCTCTAAACTGATGAACCTCCAGTATGCTCACTCAGCCAAAAACAAACAAACCCCAGTGTTCAGAGCAGGAATTAAAAGAACAAACTGTTTACATGTTAGAATGACATTACAGTTTATCAGCTGGACTTCTCTCAGCCTCATGAAGCGCTTTAGTGTCTTTCAGCTTCATTGTCTCAGTTTTACACTTAGAATTTTAACGTTTTATTGTAGCCTTGTTTTCAGCATTAAAGGTTGTGTTAAAATGACTCCCAGTTTGTCACATACTGCCGTATTTCAGCTACCCTTTAGTGTCACATAGAGACTATTAAAAATGTGTGAATGTCAGAAATAGACACCGAGTTTGTCACCTAATGTTCCCTGCCGATTTCCTCCGTTATTGCTTTTCAGCTAACGAGAACTTTGCTAGACCGTTGCACAGTTTCAGAAGCTTTACTGCAGAGCGGTCTTTGTGATGGAGAGGATAAACGGAGAAGGAAACCTCCTGAAGGCTGGGGGGGTGGAGGACTGAGGAGGAGAATGTGGCGTCAGGTAAAGCTTAAAGCAGCCTGGAGCTTTATGTTGGCAAAGAGTTGGCGAGGAGACGAGCAGAGAAGTTAAAGGTCTGATGGGGAACAGAAAGTACAAGAAGAGTTTTGGCAGAGGAGCAGCAGAACAAACTGGCAAGGAGTGAAGAGACGGTTTAAATACTGCAGCAGGTGATTGGTGGATGGTTCTCAGGTGTGTCAGGTGGTCGTCTGCAATGAGGAACAGGTGCACAAACACAGAGAGAAGGCAAAGCAGAGGGCATGAAAAGGGTTTCCTTTAACCCAAACTGTGATGCTTTTCTGAAAGTCATCTAAGCAGAATAGCTGGATCAGTCTATAACTGAGGGACTTTTAAAGTACATGGGATATATCTGCATATATTTTTATTAAAAATAAAAGAACTAATGTTTTTATGTTCATTGGGATCATGTTTTTACAAATTCCATAATTATTTATTATGGAAACAATCACTTATTAATAAAAAAAATGACTGAATATCACTAAAATATCAACTAAATAACTGTTTGAATTTAACACCAACCACCTTCTAATGAGCTAAACAATAATAAAATGAGTTTATTCAGAAATAGTTTGGATTGTGTTCTTTTATTAAGTTGAGATAATCAGGACTGATATTTCTTTTTTGGCAATATATCAAATTTTATTCAGAAAATAAATTAAATCCATTTCCACTAAGTTCTCCGTTCCAAAAACTCCTCTCCAGGAAGTGTGTTAATTCCAGATCACATGACCTGCTCCACATGATGTCATTTCCTCCTGAAGAAAAGACTGGAAGACTCCAAGGCTTTCTGACTTATTTCATATAAAGCAGTCAACAGATTTACTACAGTATCTTTAGAAATAACTTTACATTTTACTCAGTTGTATGTATCATATTTAGAAGAATCTTTCTCTAAAATACCATGTGGTGTTTGGTTGTAGGCGGCCATGTTGGTTTTAGGCCTGAAAACAGCAAAAACATGACTATGATGTAAAAAGTCCTGCAGTTATATACTGACCCAGCAACTGAAATTGAGTGAAAAGAGAAACGAGAGTAATGCCTCTTCTTAGCTGTGTTCAGGTATGAATGTTCACTCCCATGAGAGCCTCCCTGATCTCTGATGTGTTTGAGAAACTCCTCCTTCTGTTGTTGTAATTTGTGCTTAAAGTTCAATGAAACAAACAGATGTGAGTGTGAGGTGATCGATGAGGTACTAATGATACACAATCTGCCCCACAGCTTTTACACTTTGGAGTCATTTGTAGTTTTTTCCCCCATCATAATAAAGATAAAAAGCTTTTGCTAAAATGTTAGCATACAGAGCAGAAACAGTTTTATCACTAAGGCAAGTAGTAGTGAAATAAAAAATGTCTCCAATAAATTAATAAATTTTTTTGTATTTGCCAGTAAAACACACGTGTAATGAGGTGTTCTATAAATAAACTGTCTTGGTTGCATGTTCTAGAGGTAAATACTGACTCATCCTAACTGCTAACTATAATAGAAATGTTGACATATTTGCTCAACTGTATAATTATAGAGGGAACAACATTTATTCACCAGAAAACCTGCGTTTGATCTGAAGTTGTGTTATCTTTAGCTTCAAAACACTGCTGCTAATGATGTGTGGGAAGCCAGTGAGGGATCATTTTCTATGAGAAAGTTGTAGTTTTCTGACTTAAAAATTCATTTTGGCTTGGGGCTCTTCAGATATAAAGACAAAGAGAGTATTTCTTGCTTCTATAAATAGCCCCGGCCTAAAACAGAACGATATAACTGATTTATTTGAGGATTCATCGGAGATTCTGGATCCGTCTGGCGTCCATATGGATGTAATGGCTAGCTGATGCTGCAGTGTAAGATAAGTGGGTCAGCCTTCTCCACACCACATGGAGGGTTTTAAATTGAAAGCAGCTCTCCTCTGTTTCATGTGGTGCAGCTCGTCGGCTTAGTCTGGTTTGTTCTAACAAATCGTGTTTGCGTTTGAGGAGTTTTATGTTTCTCTTCAGATAAATCACAAACACTCGGAGAAGCTGAATATGTTTGAACGTTTTGAAAGATATTCTAGATATTTCTACTCCAGCATCCTCTGCTAGTAAACACAGATTCTATTAATAGTTCATCATAACCACAGTCATGTAAAAAATGATCAGACCTCCTTGTTTTCTTCAGTTTCTTGTTCATTTTAATGCCTGGTACTAAAGGTCCATGTGTTTGGACAAATATAAAGATAACAAAAATAGCTCCTAAGAATTTAATTTCAGCTGATATCCAACATTTTCCATGTTTTCTTGATAAGAACCAGAATCCCTTCAGTTCTTCCATCAGTAGCTCTGGCATTGTTCTGCCAGAAACAGCTTCTAGGAGTCCATGTTTTCTTTTCTGTCTGTTTTAGTCCCATGATCCACCAGGAGTTGGTACTGATTCAGAACCATCCAGTGGTGAAATTCCAGCCGTACAGGTTGAGCATCTTCAAATGTGTTTGTGTCTTTTTAAACTCATTTGTGACGTTCTGACTGTGATCAGCTGACTGGATGATGGCGTATCTTATCTTCCTGTCCTCCTCAGGGGTTTCAGTGAGTTTGAGGACACTAACAGTGAACGTCAGCAGATTTGAAGTTACCTTAGGCAGTGACTCAGACACGACCTCCTTTAGTCCAGACACTTGTCTGAGGATCATCTCAAACTCCTCCGTCGTCCGAGTGTTTCCATACTGAGCTTCAGCTGCTTCTATCTCCAACTTTTCACATGTCTCCTGTATTTCCTCCAGAGTTCTCTTCAGTGCTTCAGCAATTCCTATAAATTCTTTTCCCAGCTTTTCTACTTTCTTTGCACTTTCTGACCACATTGTGGTTATAATTGAACCAACAACAACTCCACCAACAACTCCACGAACAGCTCCATCAGCAGCAGCAACAGCTCCAACAACAACACCTCCACCAAGAGCTGCAAGACCTGCACCGAGCACAGCAACAACTCCACCACCAACTCCAGCAGCAACAGCTCCACCAGCAGCAGCAAGAACTCCACCGAATGCAGCAACAATTCCACCAAATGCAGCAACAGTTCCACCAGCAGCAACAACAGCAGCAGCAGAACAAATTCCACCAAATGAACCAACAGTTCCACCAGCAACAGCAGGTCCATCAACAGCTACAGCCGCACGAATTCCACCATATAAAGCAAAAATTCCACCATATGAAGCAACAGTTTCACCAGCAGCAGCAACAGCAGGTTCATCAACAGCAGCAGCAGAACAAATTCCACCAAATAAAGCAAGAACTCCACAAACTGCAGCAACAACTCCACCAAATACAGCAAAACCTCCACCAAATGCAGCAACAATTCCACCAGCAGCAGCAACAACTCCAACAGCAGCAGTAGCAGCTCTGCTAACAGCCGGTGCACTAACAGCAACTACAGCAAGAGCTAAAGCTCCAGCAGCAGCTACACTCAGTCCTTTAGTAAACGGAGCTGCAAGAAATGCAAGTCCAAGTCCAGCTCCTACTGCTGCAGCTAATTTAAAGTTGCCTGTTGTCCCCTGCATGGTTTCTGCTTTCTTAGAAATCTTCTGTAACTCTTTCACGATGTGTCTCATCCTGTGTTCTCTGGTGTTAAACTGTTGGATGAAAGAAGTTGCTGCTTTGTTAAGTTTGTTCATTAATGATGAATCTCTGCTCCACTGTCTTCTTGGTGTTGATGCCATCTTGTGAAGGTTCCTCTGGACGAGTTGAGTTTTCTGGTCTGGATTGTAAAGTTCAGGTGAAGATTATAAAGCCTGTGGACAGAAACAGCCGTCATGGTTCTGAAGGTTCAGAATCTAAAACAGACAAATGTTCATAGAACAATCTGAGGGTCATTCAGGTAGAACATCCATCAATTCCTCCTGGAACCCTCCAGAGGATCATCTCCAGCAGCTTTACTAATGATCAGATCGCACTAATTCCCAACATCACAAATTCCTGTAGGTACTGAAATATATACAGATCGAATGTTTGCTCTAAACTCCACAGTAGCTCCACTGCGCTCCGCTTCACCACGTACAGCAGAGAAATCCTGCTTCCACACAAATGAATCAGTGAAAATCCTCCATTACTACCATGTGGAGAGTTTAACACTCAGTGAGCGTCCTGTTTCTGAAAGCAGCAACCTCCAACAATCACATTCACTATCACTGCAGCTAAACCAAACACCTCACTGAGAACTTGATAAAACCAACCAGATGTTCACTAACTGAACTCTCAGCCACCAACTGGCTCTCTTCTGTCCACAGCAGGTTAGGACTCCTCTCCCAGCACTTTGAACTCTGTGATCAGAGTTCAGAGCGCTGCCACACCTTCATCACCTCCCTATCAGAGCATGCAGTGTGACTGGTTGGACGGGTTTCAGGTGAAGCTGATTAATTCCCTCCATTTCTCTTTATTGTTCCAACACACGGTGTCTCTACAGCAGAACGGCTGTCAGGAAGTGTTTTGAAATGAGAACGTGCAGAAAGAATCACAGACTCGAAATCACAAAGGAAATTAAAGCTGACAGCTTTGATGGGGTGGCAAATCCAAGCATGTGCACCGGGTGGCGCTGCGACTGACAGTGTATTTCATTCTATGGCCTTTTTAATGGCAACCTATCAAAACTGTCCACCAGGTGGCGCTATCGCTGTGGATATATATCTGCCTGTGGATGTCATCAGGGCTGGACTCTGATCATACATGCAAAGTTTGAGGCAGATCGGAGCATGTTCAGGCTAGTTAGACGTCACTTCCTGTTTCATGGTGAAACGTTGAAGTTCCACTGGTCGTCATTTCTGCACCCTCAGACTTTGAGGAGCATTTTCGTAACTTTTGATCACCCATTCCTGCCGTACATCCTGGGCAGATTTCAGCTCTGTTGGGGTTACCATGTTTGAGTTTGTAGCTTTTGGATAATTGCAAAAATTGGTCCAAAATATGACAATTAAAAATGGCCGACTTCCTGTTGTGTTTTTGTTATGGTTGTCAGTTACATTTTTTGTGCGTTGTGAAGGGCTATTTATGCCTGTCAAATTTCATGGCTGTAGGTGACACGTCCTGGTCTTAGAGCCTGTTTGAATTTTTCCAGGTGGCGCTACGGAGCCATTTTGACACATCTATGCAAAATTCTCTGAATCAAGGCTTTGTTTAATCAACTACATACTAGACCCCAGGTCACAGAACGCGGGACCCAGACTTCATTCGATACAAGCCGGGTTCTTAAATTTGATGGGACGCTTCTGTTTTTACCAGCGTGGCTTTTCTATCGTTTACGGCAGGAGTGCCGCAGATTGATATGGTTTTTGACATATACAAAATAGAAAGATTGACAAGTCTAACATCACCAAGATGTGTTTGCCAGCATGTGGTTTAAGTGGACCCAGAAGAGTAGATTTTATATGATATATATGTAACCACGTTAGGACTGGTTAAGGCCTTCTGGCTTTCAACACACTGAACCAACACCACCACCTAGGGACTTTCACCCTAATGTTATTAATACTGCCTCAAAACAGAGGGTTCCCCTACTAGAAACACAGGTAAGCACACAAATGAATACAGAGGAGACTGTATGGAAAAACATAAATACAATTTTATTTATACAAAATATATTCAACACAAATATTAATATAAACACTCATTAAAAGTAGAAATTGCACAAGCCCTGCGAAGCTACGTAGTGAAGAAACCTGGCTACTGAGCCAGAAGACACGCCACAGCAACGTAAGGACACGCACGCTAATGATATAAACAGTTATTAAAACTGGAGGTCACATGAGCCCTGCAAAGCTATGGAAAAGAAAAACCGGTCTAACTGAGTCAAAGAGCACAGCCACGGCAACCTAAAAGAAAAGAAAACACACTGGGAGAAAAAACTAAAACCAGACAAACTGAGGCAAAACGACGAGAAACTAAAGGGGGGAAAAAGGAAAAGAAAACAAAAGACAACCCAAACAAAACCCCAATAAAACAAGGCAACAGAGGCAAAACTGTAATGAAACATGAAACAATTAACCATGATAAAGCAACATAATGACAATAAACATAAGCAAACATTTAGCTACCTCGGCTGTCCGCCCCTACAAACATGACGCCGCCGCTAAGCAGGGACACCGTCAGCAGACTCTGGACCGCAGCTGTAAACCGCTGCTCTTAAAAGAACAAACAGTATTAATACAAAACTCACATGCAGCATTTTGCATGCTGTACAGCGCATACGTGTTCCAAGAGGAGTATGCTGGAGTTACGTCCGTCGCTCAATTTAACCCCCCTGGCTACAACGGCTACGCCAATTAGTTCCGCCCCACAGCTGTATGGTATGACGCTAATCAGCCGGTCACATATACACGATGTTTTTAACTCAAATATACACCTTCCTACGAGTTCTATGGTGTATATAGTTCTGTTGGTACCAGACAGAGTCTTTAACAGTGAAACAAATCCAGTAACAACCACGTCTTTGTCATGAATGTGCAGCGGGTTGACTCAGTAACTCATTTAAAATCCTGTATCTGAAGTTTCGCTTTCTGTCCAGTGTAGTTGTTGTGTTTGTCCAGCAGATGTCAGCAGAACAGCAGCTCTGAGGAGAGCTTGTTAAAGATGTGAATATTCCAGAGCAAAGAGTGAGCTAAGCTTTTCAATGAGGCAGGGCCGCAGAGAACAACGTGACAGAAGAACGGGAGATAAAAGCAGCAAAACGCCTCTCTACATGCTGAACTCAGGTTTCAGACGTCTGTAACGTTATTCATGAAGCTAAAGGAGGAAACAGTCCAGAATAATGTTGGTGTTTGTGTCTGAACTGAATCCAACAAGTTCAGCTGATCAGACTTCTCATAGTTTGTTCGTGGATTCAATCCAAAGAGGCAGAAACTAATAAATATGACATCATTCTGGCTGTTTCCTCCACAGATGAAGGTAGAACGTCTCTGGAGCTGACGTGGATCCAGCAGCGTCAAGGTAACATGATTGACTTTGGATGATTGGAGCAGCCTCTGACTGGATATAGTGGACCTGGACAAAGAGAAAGATGTGAGATGTTGAAGAGCTTTTCAGTTTTAGATGGAGTGTTGAGGTGAGCAGTTGTCCCAAAGCTGGTGCTGGTGATGAAGATGAGAGAAGCAGCAGAGAGATATTTGAGCAGATCACAGTGTTGTTCCTGAGGAGGATGAAGCAGGAGAAGCTGGCTGACTGTCTGCAGAGCAGTAAGAGGATTTGTGTAAAGACTGAAGCTGCTGATCAACAGAACATTTACTAAAGTCTCAGAATATCTTCACACAATCAAGTCTTTAGGAGGATGAACTGCTGAAATATTTATTGTCATTTATTGATTGCTCTCATGTCGTTTCTTCATTCAGAACTTGCTGCTGCAGTTTGTGGACGTGAACTGGTCTGGAGAAGAAGTTCCAGAGAGTGTTTGAGGGCATCGCTAAAGCAGGACAGAAGACCCTCCTGAATGAGATCTACACAGAGCTGTACATCACAGAGGGAGGGACTGCAGAGGTCAATGATGAACATGAGGTCAGACAGATTGAAGCAGCATCCAGGAAAGCAGACAGAGCAGAAAGAAGCATCAGAGCAGAAGACATCTTTAGAGGCTCACCTGGAAGAGAAGGACCAATCAGAACAGTGATGACACAGGGAGTGGCTGGCATCGGGAAAACAGTGTTAACACAGAAGGTGACTCTGGACTGGGCTGAAGACAAAAGCAACCAGGACATCCACTTCATGTTTCCATTGACTTTCAGAGAGCTGAATGTGCTGAAAGAGAGAAAGTTCAGTTTGGTGGAACTTGTTCATCACTTCTTCAATGAAACCAAAGCAGCAGGAATGTGCAGCTTTGAAGACTTCCAGGTTGTGTTGATCTTTGACGGTCTGGATGAGTGTCGCCTTCCTCTGGACTTCCACAACAATGAGATCCTGACTGATGTTAGAGAGTCCACCTCAGTGGATGTGCTGCTGACAAACCTGATCAGGGGGAATCTGCTTCCCTCTGCTCGCCTCTGGATAACCACACAACCTGCAGCAGCCAATCAGATCCCTCCTGACTGTGTGGACATGATATAGTAATAATTATATTTTACCTATCTGTACAAACTTAAACACTGACTGTTACTGGACAGTGACTATACAGGTTTACAGTTACATTAACAGTCATTCAGACTGAATCGTTTAAATGCTCTGTAATGATGATATCACAGCAGCTCATTTCTGATACATCAATAAATGCTTTCCTGCTGAGAGGAAGTTCACATCATTGCATCTGTAATGAAGTCAGATTTTGGACAGGGAGGACAGATGGTTTGAGAGAGGAGTGAAAGAAGCCATCCATGTCAAAGTAGAGAAGCCATCTCTGAACAGGGTTGGTGGTCTGTGACATCATCTTTCGCCAATTTACAATCAGGTCCTTTCAAAACTCTCCAAAAGAACTACTCAGCAGACTCATGCTAATGACCACCATTAGCACACGAGGGCTCAGTGACATCTGTGCATTTCAACGACCCCCACCCATACTCATGACCATCGTTGAGTAGTCAGATGAGTTTTGGTATCGGTCGTTGGGATAATAGCCCTGGACACACCTCACAGAGGTTTAAAAGCTGAAGCAACACCAACCACCACCAGAACTGAAGAAGCCTCTTGGATGAGAGGTGAAACGTCTTCAAGGAACTTTCTTAAAGTCCAGTGGATTGATTTAAACAACTCTGGATAACCATGACCTGGATGAATGAGAACCTACACAGACGTCTGAGGCCGTTAAACTGAAGTCGTCCATTTTTCAAGCAGAAAGATCCCAGGAAGGCCGGGACATGAACTGGGGATCTTCTAGCCTTCTGAACCTCCTTTTCACGCCAATACAATTCATAAATTCATATTTTTTAAAAACGAAGCTACTGAAGGTAATGAAGAAAGCGCTTAGGTTGCAGTAAACATAACCGTTACAGAGACGGATAACTGAATGTTGTACCAATCTGGGAGTCAGGGTTACGATCTCAGATCAGACGAGACGACCCGCTGAATTTAAGCATATTACTAAGCGGAGGAAAAGAAAGTAACCATCGACTAACTAACTAACAAACTAACTCTAACCCATCATTAAAGCTCCCATCACCACTGGGACCTCTGAGGACTTCCACATCTGTTCCAGTTGTTCCTTCATCTCCTGGTACTTCTCAGTCTTCCTGATGTTCCTGTTAGCTGCCACATCTGTCACAGCTGCTATCCTCTACTGTCTCATTAGGACTTTGCAATCATTTCTGAACTTCAAAAATGCAAAACCCTTTGCTGGGTTGTTGGCAGGTTTAATGTTATTCACCATATGGAGAATAACCCGGTTCATCCAGATCCTCAAAGGAGAAGCACAAATAGAACAGCTTTCATAGTGAACGGACAGTCATCATGTGATCAGTTTTCCATACTGTATGCTGAGTCCATCTTTCCAAAGGCAAAAAAGCAAACATGTATTTAAACTTCAGATTTTTTCAAAACTTGTCAAAAATGACTCAAAATTTGTCCATAAAAACTCAAAACCTGTCAATTAAGACTCAAAACTTGACAAGAATTACTAAAACTTTTCCAAAATGATTCAAAACTTGCCCAAAATGTCTTGAAACTTGAGCATGATTCCAGATGTTTTTTTTTTAAAAAACTCAAAATTTTTCAATTATGATTCAAAAAACAAAAAATGCACCAACTCTGTTACAAATTACCCAAAACTTTTCCAGAAGGTCTTGAAACTCATCCAGAATGATGCAAATTGTTTAGATTTCTTCAAAGTGACTCAAAACTTCTCCAAAAATTATATAACTTTTGTCCAAAATTACTCAGCATTGGGCCAAAATACACAGACAGTCCAAAAAGTCTTTAAACTTCCCTATAATGACTGAAAACCTGTCATTTATGACATCAGATTTGTCTAAAATGAATCCAAAACAAGGCCGTGGTGAGCATCACTGCTGGAGAGCAGCTAAACCGCTACTAGCTGCTTTTATTAGAACATACATGAAGCTCTGACACTTACGACCTTCGAGTTACTTTAAAGAGAACATTAAATTGTCTATAGTGTGTCTGACGACGATGAATCATCACAGCCCTGAACCAGACCCAGTGGATGTCTATATGTGCAGCCTCACGTCTTTCTCACTGTATGTGTCAGTCCTCAGTTTCCATGGTAACAGACACTTCCAGACAGGCTGTCTTTTTACAGGCGTGGCATCAGAAACATGAAATCTGTTCACAGAATCAGGTCAGGGTCATTAGGAGTAAATTAAATCTGATGACGTCACCTCAGATTTAAAGCATCTTCCAGCGTTTCTGTCGATGCAGCGTTAATGAAACCCACATTCATCCCAGTTCCAGCTGAGAGGGACACAGTTTACCTCCTGTGGACCAGAGGAACAGGGATTAGTCTTCACTTTGTGTTGAGGTGGTTGGACGTTCTCTGTTTCTTCATATCTGCCCCGTAGGAACAGGGATTACTTCACTCTGAGTGGAGGTGGTGGTTCTTTCTCCTTCATATCTGCCCCCGTTGGTCAGAATCGATGCCAGTAAAAGCCCTTCAGCTTCAATCACATCACTCCTCAGTGTTTTACCACTAATCTAATCGTCCTCCAACCGACACCTGCACGTGCACACGCCCGGTCCGTGCGCTCGCATATCAGTAAAAACTTGTTGGCGACCTGCTTTGTGCACACGCTCAGTAGAGGAGATGTTCGATGATCTCATCCTGGAGGCTGAGAGGATGATGTCAGACTTTAGATTCATGTGCTGCTTCTGCTGCTGTCTCTGTTGTTTTTTTATCGTCCATGAGGGCTGCAGAATATCACTCTTCATTAAGTTTGCATGTGCCATTTGAAAAACACTCCTTCAAGATGTTCTTTAAGCTGATTATAAAAGCCTGTTTCTGCCTTTATGTTTCTTCAGCTCTGTGGGTTTTATTAGGATTATTTCAGGACAGAAGGATGTGATTTGCTCATTTATTTTAGACATTCTCTCTGGTTTTATTTGACTATTAGCTTGCTGTGAATGTCTTGAAACTCATCTAGAATTATGGTAATTTACTTAGATTTCTTCAAAGGGATTCGACACTTGATCAAAACGAATCAAAACATGTCCAAAATGATTTAAATTTTGTTCAAAATTACTCAACATTGAACCGAAATGCTCAAAATTTGACAAAAATGACTCAGACAGTCCAAAAAGTCTTCAAACATCCAAATAATGACTCAAAACATGTCTATTATGACTTGAAACTTGTCTAAAATCAGCTAAAATGACTCAAAATTTGCCCAGAACAACTCAAAACCTGTCGATAACTGAAAAACTTGTCCAATACAACTTGACACTTACTGAAAATAACTCTTGTCCAAAATGACCCACAACTTAACAAAAATTACACAAAGTTTCACAAAAAGTGCTCAAAATTGCCCAAACACGCCCTGGTTTTGGTGTGATGTCATCTCTCTAATTCTTTGACTTTTGGATTTGTAACTTTAACCCTCAGTGTTATTCTTTAATTTTCTGCCTATTTATTTGCTTGTTATGGGTGCTAATCTATCTGATCATTCATTTAATTTATTATCATGTTTACTATTTATTTTAACTGACTGTGTTGCAGGTTTCTCTGAACGCTGTCCTTTAGGCTGCTATAAATTAACTTATTATGTCTTTTCATTGTCCTCCTCTTCAGCTGCTTTCCTGTTCTTTAAAACCTGTTATTCTTCCTCCCCTCTCTCCCCTCTCCTCCTCTGGGTTTTCCCGTCCTGCTCCTCGGTCTTCCCTCCTCGTTTCTCTCCTCTCAGGCTTCTCCCTCTTATCTTTGTTGCTGAGAATCACTGATCTCCTTTTTTCCTCCTCTCCCTCCTCCTCCCTCGTCTCTCCCCTCGATGATGTCATTTCCAGGATGTGTGTGATGTTTAATTACCGTCAGGGGGGAGGCAGGAGAGGAGAGGGGAGGCAGGAGGACACACCCTGATGCCTCCTCCTCCTCCTCTCCCTCATCTGGTGGACATGGTGGTGACATCGTGGTGACATCATCGTGTGATCTGAATCCAGGATCAAAGCGACGACATCACAGCTCATCTTCAGCATTCTCCTCCATCCTGCAGCGATCACACATTTACTGGTTTTATTCTTCCTCTGCTGTCAGTAGAACGTAGATGTTTCCATGCTATTGATGTCAGAACACTGTAAAAGAAAAAGAAAATTCAGTTAGAAACTGTTTAAAGTCTGGCAGCAAGAAAAAACACGTAAATCTGATGTAATCGTGTGACATAAAGCAGTGTAAAAACAGCAGCAGCAGCAGATGACTGTAAACTAATAACAGAGTAAAACAGAGGTAGTTTACAGCCACAAATAAAAGTGAAAATGCTGATTTTAGATGTACTGTTTTGGCATGCCTGTTTAATTCTTTTTATTTTAAGACTTTGTTGGAGGTATTTTATTTTATTCTAATAGACACACATTCTGGTTGAACATTCTTTATTTAAAACTATTTGAGACCCAAAATACCCCAAAATGTCTCCATAAAGTGTTAATCATAATTTGAACTTGTCTAAAATTGGCCAACATGACTCAAAACCTGTCTATTATGACTTTAAACTTATTGAAAATAACTCTAAATGTGTCCAAAATGACCCCGAATTTGACAAAAATTACCCAAAACTTGTCCAAAATGTCAGATCTGGATCAACAGCTTCCCTCTCAGTGATCTGTCTGCTCTGTTTCTGCTCCTTCCAGATGTTCTCCTCATATGTTTTGGTAGAAAAGTGTTTGTCAGTCGATGGTTTTCGTTTGTTTTCCACCACAATACTTCACGGGTGTAAAACAGTTTAGCTCTGCTTTGGTGAAGAACATCAGGGAATAGTTTTTCACGTCTTTAGCGGTAATTTTTGTTGGTAAATGAGAGACTTTAGAATGGGACATGTCTGCATCTTCACACCAGAAACAGGAAGTGAATTCAGTGATGTACGTGCGTTAGGTTTGGGACCGCTGTGATTGGTGGAACTCATGGGAGGCGGGACAAAGTTGAGGAAAAGTTGCAGTGATTGGACAAAACTGGAAGGTGGCGCAGAATTCATGGAGATTGGTTGAATTTGTGTTAATTGTTGTGAATTCCTGGAGGGACTGATCATTTCTGATGGTTGAAATCTTGAAGAAAGTCGTGGCAGAAATCACGCCTACATAGAATGTGTCCATTTAATATGGATGTACCCACAATCTAAATGACCTTTCGCTGAGCACAGACGTGTGTTCTGCATGTGTGCGTTATGTAAGGATACCGGATCACATGACCTAAACATGTAGAAGGTGGCAGGAATTGATGGGACTCAGAAACACCCCCACAGTTTAATCAGCTGTTCCTTGGATCATTTCTGATGGATAAGTCCTGATAAGTCCTCAGAGGTGGATTTCTGACCAACCAATGTGCAGGAGGAGCCTTTCTAACTGTAATATTAAAGTCATTTCCTGTTCCAAACAGAAGAGCATGTCCATTAAAGTCAGAGCAACACACAGAACTAATGAAGTGAATCCATCCATCACGGTCCAATCATCAGCTCCGACATGAACTCGTGTTTCCTGTGATTGGATCTCAGAGGAAGTCCGTTTATCCCGGACATTAAAATGCATCTCCATGTTCCTCTCTGCTGTAATCACATCTCACTTTGCTGCTCTACATGCAGAGAAACACTCACATCACTTCAGCCTGCACTCAATAAACCTTGGAGAGGCAGAAATAAACTGAAATCTGTTTGAGACGAGAGCAGAGAAAACAAATGACTGTTCTGCCTGTTGCTGTTGTTGTCATCTCTTATTACAGTTTAATCTGAAGAACCAGAGGAGGATGCAAGTACTCACATAGAATAGATCTACGAGAGAGATATCCATCAAATCATGTTTATGGGAGACTAAAAGATGAGTTTAAGGCTCCTCTGGGCCACAATCATGTCCACATTTCAAAAAGAACGAGCGAAAAAAACAGTGATCTGATCTCAGTGGGTCCTTAAATGCATCTTGGGAGCATTTAAGATCCACAAAAAAGACCACAGTGTGCTCAACGCAGTTTAACACCTGAGAAATGTACAGAATAAAAGATTTTTTAAAGTAGAAACATGTATTTAAATAAACTTTATACTGTATGTTCACTAAAATAAACAATATTATCAACAAAAATGACAAAAATGTACTAAAAAGCACAAAAATGCTGCAAATGATTGATTTCATCATCAATTTTTCTTTAAATACATGCATTTAAAATGAAAATAATGAAAATGTTTTGATTATTCACTCAATTAATGACTTAATGAATGTCATCCTTTATTAAGTCATCAAAAATAAGTGAAGTCATCAAATATAATGTGCGTTATGTAGAAATAGACAGAGGAGGAAGAAGACTGAAGCTTAGAGATTAAAGTAAAAACTGCAGGTGAAAGTTGTGGGAATAAAGTAGTCAAGAACATTTAAGAAGCACATTTTTAAACATTTAATAGAACAGAACCAAAGAGCTGTCAGCAAATAAGACACAAACACAACGAGTACAGGACAATAAAGAAGAATTAAAGATGAAATCAGGGCAGCACACTAAAACAATACGAATATTTCTGTAGCAGTGCAGTATTTGTACTTTTACCAGAAGTTTTAGAAATAAATGTGGTGTTTAAAGGACTCCGTGTTCCTGTTCTGTGAGCGTTTCTACTTGTTCCTGTATTTACAGTTGGGATCTAAATAATTTAACGTCCTGCGTGCCTCCTAGCCAGGACCCCTGCTGAGACAGACGCAGAAAAACACCAGAATACCTCACACTCCTTCACCCAACTCTGTCACGCACACACACACACACACACAACTATGTTTTTCTATCATTGTGGGGACATACCATTGACTCCCATTCATATCTAACCCCTAACCCTAACCCTAACCTTAACCCAGACCAAAACAATGGCTAACCCTAAAGAAACGTTTTTGCACTTTTACTTTTTTCAGTAACAACAACATGGCCAAGAAAACACTGTTTAAACTTGTGGGGACCGAAATGAGGTCCCCACATGTGACATTGTTTTCGGATTTCCTACAGTTGTGGGGACATTTGGTCCCCACAATGTAGCAAAAGCTAAAACACACACACACACACACACACACATTTGTACTTCTTAGTGAGGACATCTATAGGCGTAATGCATTTCCTAGAGCCTTATCCTAACCTTAACCATCACAACTGATGGCCTAAACTTAATCCTTACCCTAACCCTAACCAAACCTCAATTCATACCTGTTCTCTAAAAACAAGTCTTCACCCTCAAACATGGCTGTTTCAAAGTGAGGACCGGCCAGAATGTCCTCACTTTGTAAAAATGTCCTCACTTTGATAGTTAAATGCAGAAAATGGTTCTCACCATGTAGCAAGTACAAGAACACACAGACACACACTGCGCCACCTCCACCACACACCCTGCAGTCCAACACAAAGAGCTCCCATCCCTCCCCCCTCAGCCTCCCTCTGCGCTCCCATTGGCTGGTCGTCTCGGATGCTGGCAGTGCCTCCGACCAATCGGGCGCCTCCCAGGTGATGTCATGGAGGCAGCCTCCGTGCTGTTGCTGATGCTGTTGCCCGGTGCCTGCATCCCAGCATCCAGACGGGGGAAACCGGCGGTCCATCAGCAGCTCAGAGCACCGGGACAGACGGGGGGGTGAGTCAGTCTGCAGCAGCCTCCACACATCTGCACACATCTGCATGCAGCCAGGCCTCTGTGTTCTCAGGTGTTCTGCAGGTCTGGGTCCTACCTGTGTGGTTCTGGTGGTGGTGGGTGTAGCAGGGTAGGGGGGGGATGGCAGCCAGGACGCGGTGGCTGCTGCTGATTGGTGAAGCCAGAGAGGACTCTGTGTCCCCACAAACCTGCTGGAGGGAAACCAGCCATCTATTATTGATCCTCCGTATGGGCAGATGAAGCTTTGTTTTACCCTGACAGAGAGGAGATGTGAGGAGGAGGAGGGTGAAGATGAGGGAGATTAGAGGGTTTATGTGCTGAAGAGGTGTGTTCATTTACGACGAAAGGAGAAGCAGAGTAACGGATGATGCAGGGCAGAAAATTGTGATTAAAAACGGTGAAAAGTTCAGTTTGTCTCACATGTTTGTCTTGGTGAGAGGTTTCTTTCGTGTCGTAATAATTTCACATTTAGCTGTTGACATTCAGGGTCATTAATGTGTTTCTAACTGCAGCTATGAGGCAGAAAAAAGCAATCTCTGTAAAATCCGTCCACGCAAATGATTTGAAATGTTTCATAAGATGCCACAGTTGTGTTTCACGTGTAATATTTTCATAAATGTTGGTTTTATAATATGTCAGATGTGGAAACTTTCAGGTAAAGTTGGAAAATGCTGCTTCTCCTGCAAGAAATCCTTAATCTTGATGCCCACCAGCGTGCACTGGGTGTGTGATAAAGTCGTAATGGAAAATTATCTTTCATGCATAAATATGAAAATATCCATCAGCAGTGCATCCAATACTAGCAGAGATCAGGGTACGAGAAGAGCAGAAAATCATGATTAAAAGTTTTGTTTGTCTTGGTGAGAAGTTTCTTTTGTTTTCGTAATAATTTCACGTTTAGCTGTTGGAGGTAGAGAGTCATTAATGTGTTTCTACCTGCAGCTATGAGGCAGAAAAAAAACTGTAAACCACCCAGATTAATGTTTCATTAAACACTACAGTCTGTTTCATATTTTCATAATGTTGGTGTTCTAATACGTTGGATGTGGAAACTTTGGGGTTAAGCTGGACCATGCTGCTTCTCCTGAAAGAAATCTTTATTGCTAACACTCACACACATGCAAACATAATAAAAATGTTCATATTCCTCACATGCTTAAAACATGAAAGCATAGATCTGCAGTGGACCGAATACTAGCAGAGATAAGAATGAAAGAATAAACTTTGTGTAAACTGAAGGTTCATCCAGGACATGAAGCTCTGTGCCGGAGGAAAAGCTAAAATCCACCACCAGATTAAAGTTCTATTTCTGGTTCTTTGAGACTTTTCTGGTCCTTTAAGAACATGTATGTCTGGAATATGAAGCCTCCAGCTCTTCGTCTCGTTATGGGTGTTCGTTAACGGGGAAATCTTGTGCTCACTGACATGCACATGAATCATAGCCACATGCAGTTATTCTAGCTGCACAAATAAATAATCCCAGTAAAATACGTTTTTAATAAGTTTCACAGCAGCATTGTGTAGAACAGTGGTTCCCAAAGTGGGGGTCCCGACCCCCCGGGGGGTCGCGGTACCCCTCCGTGGGGGTCGCGAGATGATTTCCAGAACAGCAAAAGAAAAAAAAAAGAAAAAAATTTTTCGAGAGGGCCTTTAAATTTTTATTTTATATATTTTTTGTTGCTGAAATATCTGTTTAAAATAGTTAAATAACTATATGAAAAAAAAAGTTTTTTTTTTTGTTATTATTATTTTAACATTACGTCAATTACAAATGAAGTTTACGTCTATGACGCAGCATACGTGCCCTTCGTTTTAATCTTAATGCTAGAGCTAGCTTTCTGAAGTTGCGATTAAGACCTTTATCAAAATGAAACGGTGGCTAATATCCACAACTCAAAAACAGAGTGAAGTTGAAAAGCCAGATTTGCAAGCGGCAAGGCCTGATGACAGAGCAGGAAGCACCGTGGGAACACCAGAGAAGTCTGCGGAGGACTGCGACACAGAACCGCCAGAGCATCGCCCGGCAGCGGCTAAGGTGGGAGCCCGCCAAGCCCACAAATCGGACACTTCTTCATCCAAATCAAGAAAATACAGGGATGAATTTATTAAGTATGGATTCGTGTGTCACGTTGTAAATGGTATACAACACCCACAGTGTGTAGTGTGCTCGGAGGTCCTTGCTCACGAGAGCCTTAAACCGGTGAAAATGTTGAGACACCTGACGACTAAACATCCTTCACTTGTGTCAAAACCAGCAGAGTTTTTTCGCCGAAAGGAGGGAGAACTAAGAGGGCAAAAGAGGGTCCTAACTAAACAAACTACAATCCCTGCCAAAGCTCAGAGGGCTTCATATGAAGTGGCATATTTAATTGCTCAAGCAAAAAAGCCTCACACAATTGGAGAAAGTTTGATCAAACCCGCCGCGGTGGCGATGAGTCGAGTCATGCACGGGGATAAAGCCGCCGCTGAGCTGACACAAGTCCCGCTGTCAGATGGGACAGTATCCCGCCGCATCAGTGAGATGGCACAGGACATCAAGACTCAGCTCATTGATGCAGTGAAAGAAGGAAAGTATACTTTACAACTGGACGAGTCAACTGACGTTTCGCATTGTGCCCAGCTTCTTGTTTTTGTGAGATACGTTTTTAAAGAGAAGCTTAATGAAGAAATGCTCTTTTGCACGCCGCTGGAAGGAGCGTGTACAGGCGAGGACATTTTTAACAAACTGGACAGCAAGCTAAAAGAAGAAGGTATGTCCTGGAGTGAGTGCTTATCAGTGTGCACAGATGGAGCAGGGGCAATGCTGGGGAAAAAGAAGGGGTTGAGAGCACGAGTCCAGCAAGTTGCCCCTCACGTCTGCTTTACCCACTGCATTATACACAGAGAAGCCCTTGCATGTAAATCACTGAGTGCAGAGTTAAAGCACGTCCTTGACACAGCAGTGAAAATCGTGAATTATATAAAATCACGTCCGCTTAACACCAGACTGTTTGCAACCCTCTGTAACGAAATGGGAGCGGAGCACCAAGGCCTCCTGTTGCACACAGAGGTGAGATGGCTTTCCCGGGGAAATGTACTGAGCCGCTTGTGTGAGCTGAGGGAAGAGGTGCGCATCTTCCTCGCCGACCAAAGATCACCTCTCGCAGAACACCTCTCTGATCCTGACTGGGTAGCAAGGCTGGTGTATTTATCATCTGTTTTTGGCAAACTGAATGGGTTGAATATGTCACTGCAAGGTGAAAACACAAGCATTTTGACCCTCAATGACAAAGTGCAAGCATTTGTGCGTAAACTGGAGCGCTGGAGAGAGCGCGCTGAAGCTGGACATATGGACATGTTTACTGAGCTGGATGATTTTATTGAAGAAAATGCTTTGAGTGTGAACATTGTAAGGGCGTCTGTAGCGGATCACCTTCAGTCTCTTGTGGATCATTTTAGAAAGTATTTCCCAGAAGAAACTGCTCCTGAAAGGCATGATTGGATCCGATCCCCGTTCACTGCAAAAACAAATCATTTGACATCTGACTTTGAGGATGCGCTGATTGAACTTTCATCTGACCGAACCCTGAGAGCGCTTTTTGATGCCAAGAGCCTGGATGAGTTTTGGATTTCGGTGAGGAAGGAGTACCCGCAGCTGTCTGCAGCAGCATTGAACACACTGATGCCATTTGGCTCTACGTACTTATGCGAAAAAACTTTCTCTGCACTGACTTACATCAAGAACAAGCACAGATCTCGACTTAATGTGGAGGACGATCTCCGAATTGCCGTCTCCAAAATCAAACCGAGACTGGATCTTCTTTGCTCAGTGCATATTGCCCACCCATCGCATTAGGTGAGTTCTTCAAACACGCAGTAATTGTTGTGCAGCACTGCTCATAACTTTGAATAATCCGTCGCACTGCTGTGCTGTTTTAGACTGACAAATGTTTACCCGTAACACTGCTAATCCACATTTAACAGTTTCTTTTTTACTTTTGGACATGTGGGGGAAAGGGGGGGTCGCGGGTCTCCTATGATCCTATTTTGGGGGTCGCGGCCTGAAAAGATTGGGAACCCCTGGTGTAGAACTTCTGCCTTTACATGATCCAGTCAGCTCAACCTTGATGTTCCATATTTTAAATCATTGCACGCAGCATTCAGTTTGTCTGATTCATGTTTAGAACTTCTTTTGTCTCAGTGAGCTCACACACAACAGCACAACTGAAAAAAGGAATCATTTCTTGGGTTTTCGACTTTGATGAGAAACAGAATCTACTTTCAGAGGAATGTCGGGTGAAGTCGTGCTGGATTTCAGGCCTGGGGCGAGGCCACAGTTCTGTGTTTTAAATATGAAGCATGGTTAGCTTAGCTTAATACAAAGTCTGGAAACAGCTAGCTTAGCGTAGCGCCGTCCACTGGTGACAAAAATCTAACTGCTTAAAAACATCAAATATACAAGTATTTTGTACAAAATGAGGTCTAAGACAGATTTTTTTACACTTAATCAGTAATGATTCAGCAGTAGATGGTTGCTAGGCAGTTTCCCGCTGTTTCCTGCTGCTCTGCTAAGCTAAGCTAACTGTGGCTTCATCTTTAGCATGAAGACATGAATCTCAAGGAAACAGATGAGCAAATATATCTGAAAATTTAGGATTAGAAATCTAAAAAGTGACCAAATAGACAGAAGGAAGAAAATTACAACAATAATTATAATAATGATAATAATAATAGTGTTATTTATGTAGCGACTTAGGACAACAAAGTTAAAAAGTCATTTACAATAAAAAAACCTCAGTGTCAAATTGGTCAGACGTTGAAAACAAATTCAAACAAATAAGATCTTTAGAATACAGTATAAGAAGATAAAGTAGCTAAATGAAATCAGAAGACTTTCTTCTTATTAATGCAGTATTTATAAAGCACATGATTATGACTAGCATGGTGAAAGTATCAGGGTTAAGAGCCTACAGCAGGATTATTGGATGATTTTAACTGACGACTTCACATATTTGGGATAAAAACCTGCAAATCTACACTATAATGGCTATAATCCATATCAAAGCTGAAATCCTGCAGTGTTCATAATTAAAAGAACAACTGAGCTAACATAATAAAGCTGAGAGCCAGCAGTGTTATTAATTACAGAACTTGGCCTATTATGGCCCCACAGCGCTGGTAGTTATGCAGATTAATCTGATTAATGTAGTCATTTAGTAAACTTTTTATTATGCCATCATGCAGACTCCTGCAGTACGTTTTACCTGGTGTGAAAATGTTGATCTAACAGTAAAATCAGCTCCAGCAGATGAAGGACGGTGAATGAAGATCATAAAATAGTAGAATGAAGAACGTTTCTGTGATTTCACTGTCAGCAGAATTTCCCATCAAGACAAACTCCAAATGTTCCCCCCCGCCGTGTACAGAGACCTTTACAGGCTGTTCTCTCTCTGTGGCCTTTTTGTTTTACTCAACAAGAACCTGAGCAGCTCTCAGTGCTGCAGGAAGCATTGATCTGCTGCTGGGTGGTTTCATTAGATGGAGAGCAGCCCAGTGTGTGTGTGTGTGTGTGTGTTTACTGCCTGATTAGCGTGTGTGTGTGTGTGTGTGTGTGTGTGTTTACTGCCTGATTAGCGTGTGTGTGTGTGTGTGTGTGTGTGTGTTTACTGCCTGATTAGCGTGTGTGTGTGTGTGTGTGTGTGTGTGTGTGTGTGTGTGTGTGTGTGTGTGTGTGTGTGTGTGTGTGTGTGTGTGTGTGTGTTTACTGCCTGATTAGCGTGTGTGTGTGTGTGTGTGTGTGTGTGTGTACTTGTTTCTGCTATACCGGTGGGGACTTTGACCTGACTATTTACTATAAAGGTGGGGACTTGTCTTACGGTGGGGACCTAAAATGAGGTCCCCACGGGTGGCAACACCGTTTTCTTGGCCATATTGTTGTTAATAAAAAATGTGAAAGTGCAAAAACGTTTGTTTAGGGTTAGGCATTGATTTGGTGATGGTTAGGGTTAGGGTTAGGGTTAGGAGTTAGATATGAATGGGAGTCAATGGTAAGTCCCCACCGGTATAGAAAAACAAACATGTGTGTGTGTGTGTGTGTGTTTGTGTGTGTGTGTCTGTGTGTGTCTGTTTACTGCCTGATTAGCGTGTGTGTGTGTGTGTGTGTGTGTGTGTTTACTGCCTGATTAGCGTGTGTGTGTGTGTGTGTGTGTGTGTGTTTACTGCCTGATTAGCATGTGTGTGTGTGTGTGTGTGTGTGTGTGTGTGTGTGTGTGTGTGTGTGTGTGTTTACTGCCTGATTAGCGTGTGTGTGTGTGTGTGTGTGTGTGTGTGTACTTGTTTCTGCTATACCGGTGGGGACTTTGACCTGACTATTTACTATAAAGGTGGGGACTTGTCTTACGGTGGGGACCTAAAATGAGGTCCCCACGGGTGGCAACACCGTTTTCTTGGCCATATTGTTGTTAATAAAAAATGTGAAAGTGCAAAAACGTTTGTTTAGGGTTAGGCATTGATTTGGTGATGGTTAGGGTTAGGGTTAGGGTTAGGAGTTAGATATGAATGGGAGTCAATGGTAAGTCCCCACCGGTATAGAAAAACAAACATGTGTGCGTGTGTGTGTGTGTGTGTGTGTGTGTGTGTGTGTTTACTGCCTGATTAGCGTGTGTGTGTGTGTGTGTGTACTGCCTGATTAGTGTGTGTGTGTGTGTGTGCGTGTGCGTGTGCGTGTGCGTGTGTGTGTGTGTGTGTGTGTGTGTGTGTGTGTGTTTACTGCCTGATTAGCGTGTGTGTGTGTGTGTGTGTGTGTGTGTGTGTGTGTGTGTGTGTGTGTGTGTGTGTGTGTGTGTGTGTTCATCCCACAGGGATCACGTCGGGGTGGTCAGGTGAGCTGCAGCTCTGCAGCATAATGACAAACAGGTCTCATAGACAGACAGACAGACAGATAGATGTCCTTATTAACCCTTCTTCTCATGAACCTGCAGTAATTGCTGTTAGCTCGGTTCAGACACCTCCAGTTCCTCTAAATCTCATCGAGTAGAAACAGAAAAATCTCTATTTTCCAGCAGCTTTCTGTCAGGGCGTCTGCCTACCAGCGTTTCCAGCTATGAGCTTTTATTGTTCCAGACAGCAGCAGGATTACACTGCAAAGGAACAGACTTAGCTTAGCATAAGGACTAGGAGTAAGAAGCTGAACCTGTAAAGCTCAGCAACAAACGGTAAATGTTCTCTCCGGTGCTTTTCTACGACATGGTGTTGCTGCTGAAAGAAAAATGGAGTTTAAGTTTATTGTTCTAACAAGACATTTTCACAATATTACGATGTACAAACTTGTAAAGTTCTAACAGTAAACTCATCTTGGTATGACAGGACACTGATTGGTTTAATGTGAAATGTTTCATATAATAACTTGTGTTTAAACGAGGAAACGCAGTCCTGAGAGCGGATATACTGAAGAACACGGTTCATCCACTCAATCTGATTACGTTTTATTTCCTGCTTGGATTAAGACGTGATGAGATTCTGCTGGAACTGAAGACAGGAGTCTGTGTGCATTAAACTGCATTTTAAAATGCAATTTAGGAAACGAAAACTGAGTCTGAGCCTCTTAGAATACACTGTAAAAAACTATTCTGTAAAAAAACCTCCGAAAAGGTTCCGGTGATCGGAATAAAACCCTAAAATCAGTCACATATCTATAAAATTTGTATATTTTTTTGATGATTTAAATACAGTAAAATGGTTTCATTTAATGATCACACATAAATTATTAGTTTTAGTTTGTGTTTTACAGCGCAGCATCATTTATCAGTTATCTTCCTGAAATATCATCCATTGAGCTCAATAACAGCAGAAACATTAAGAGCAACTCTATTAAATGATGCAAATGAAGAGTTTTTATCAATCTCTGCATTTTTGGCATCATTAAATATACGTTTTTGAATCGTTCAGCAGTTTGCATCAGGATTTCTTTGACTCGAGCAGAAACCTCCCATTCCAGATGTTTGATTCAATTATGGAAACCACTGTGGTGGAAAACGGCTCTAAGCAGCTGAAGAGTTTCTCCATCGTCCACCGTGGACCTGATTCTGCTGCGTGTCCACATGGTCAGAGCTTCTGTATGTAAACGGTTTCCAGAATTAAAGCAGACCTAATTAATGTGAGCAGCAGACCAAGGAAATGTCAACAGGCTGGACTTTTATCTCCTGGATTCTCATGAGGTGAAAAACTCTACAATTAGGGAACAAAAAGCAGAGTTCAAGCAGAAGATAACGTCTAAATCCCCAATAATCCACGTATTAAACCCTAAAACATGCAGTAGTGTGTAAATGTTCTTGTCCTGAGACCAAATCTAAAAAAAAAAAAAGGAGAAAAGAATGTTTGTAACATTTTAAAATACAAAATAATTCTGGAGTTCCCCTAAAATCCCATTTTTCTCTCGTCCACCCCCTGATGACCAAACTGGATCTCTAATAAAACAGTTAGAATTTAATTTAAATCTCATTTTTTTGGTTTTATTTTTTCATTCATGTCTCTAACTGTGGGAACATTTTTTTAATCAACATAATATTTTAAATAATTATTATTCATGGAACGTGTCCAACAACATGTTAGCACAACCTGTAGATGACGTCTTGTTTCTGTCGTTTTCTGCCTTGTTTCTGTCGTTTTCTGCCTTGTTTTATCGTTTCCATCCTCCAACAGTGTTCCTACAGAATGTGTAGATCAAAGCTATGTCCTCTCTTCTATTTTCCATCTTTTCATCCATTGTCAGCCTTGATTGAATGTCTCTCTCTACCTCATATTATCAGGATCAGACTCATTCTTTGGACTGTTTTCCATCAGTGGTCAGCAGTAACAGCTAGCTAAATATCTAGCTTCTACTGCTGAGAGAAAGCTAACATTAGCATGGATTAGAGTAGGGTTAGCAACAACACAGAAACATGGAATAAAGATGAGACAATCAGTACCTATTATTGATCAATATTTAGCAGAAACCTGGAAGAGAGACGGCTCATTTTTATGTGCTCCTGTTCTGGAATGATCCTTGTATGATGGAGGGGGATATCTATTTATCTGGTATCGATGCTGTGAGCCTCGGCCATTGAGGGAAATCATTGCTGCTCATTATCCAGGTTTGTCCGCTTGGTTTGAAGGTTTCAAAGGCTAGAAAGCCTCTCAGACAGATTGGTAACGAGCTTCAGATGTCCATCAGTTCAGCGCTGCTGAGACCATGTGACAGACAGACGGTGATGGAGTCTGCTGCAGGATTCTGCCGTTTCTCTGCCTCCACTTCATCTCCCTCAGATCAAAACACAACAGAATTACTGCTGATCTGTGTTTTCTTTCCTTCAAGTTGTCAGTGAGTGTCATTTGTAAGGAACAACAGCTGACTTCAGAGACGTATGGACATCCTGCAGCAGTCAGAGGTTTGGAGCAGCAGGTGGAGGAGCTGTCCTGTTTTTTATTCTATCAGAGGTTTACAGCTGCTGCTCCTGGCTGTGATTCACTGCGGCACAAAATAAGAAAAATCCCCTTTACCCCCAAACCTGTGTTTTTCTCGCGGTTGTTTCAGTCTTCAGTGTTTCAGGAGTGTGAGGCAGGATGTGAAGCAGGTTTCTGGTTTGGTCGCCTCTAATGGTGACTTTAGTAGCTTCATGTCTGTCAGTAGGTTCATTTCCATTCAGCTGAACAAGCAGAACCGACTGACATATTTATTCTATTTCCTGGTTCTTATTCCATCTCATTTACCTCCTATATTCTATACATCTGGCCTCCTTTGTCAGTTTTAATATTGTTTTGTTCTATAGTTACATTTGACTTTATTATTTAATGTTGATATTTTATTTCTTCTTGCTTATTGTCCAGTGGAAGCCATTTATATTTTCATCATGCCATGTATGAATTTAATAAAACCATTATTTTCTACTTCATTCTCAGATATCTCCACCGTTCTCTCCCCGCTGGTATCTTTGGTCACAGTGTGTAGTGGCCTTAAGGAGTCGCTCTCAGAATTTTAAAGCTCTAAATTTGTTAAAATGTCCCCTTGAAGGAGTGAATTTTACTCATATTTGAAGAAGACACTGATGTTAAAATGCTGCTGTCTGTGTGTGATCAGGCAGTGGTCACATTTACAGCAAGAAGCTTCCGGTTTGGACCTGCTGGTGGCCTGAAGCCTTCATGTTGGGCGCTGTGGTGTTTTTTCCTTGTTGGTTGGCTGTGAGTGTTCTAGTTCAGTATCTCTTTATGTTATCTCTACCATGTACCGCCCCCTGGTGACCCTCTGTGGGACAGCAGGAGTAGCGGATTGATTGGATGGATACTTTAATCATTGGTTTTGGTCAGAATTACCCTCATTTTTAGTGCATATGTGTCGTTTTCCCACATGGGTAGATCGGTAAAACAAACCTACCGTACATGGAGCCTGGTCTAACTCCACCTCACCGTACACTACTGCTCTGTTAGAACCTCTTGTCATCACATTTTCACATGCTTTGTATCCTTAAGCATCATTTTCAGCGTCTAATGTAGTCTAACAGACTCATAAACCTAAAGTAGACGTCATGAGACTGTTATCTGGTGTCGTCCCTGTTGTCTCCGTCGCTGGAGGTTCGTCCTTTTAAACATGGGGGGGTGTTTTAACCCCAACATGATCTTCTCTTAAACTTAATCAAGTCTAGTCAGGTTTTTGTGCCTAAACTTAACCAAACAGGAGGAGAAAATGAGGCCTAAGTCATAAATTCTACCAAAACAAAAGAATAAGTGAGGGTCTGATGAGGTTTGGTGAATGTTGGGGCGTGATAAAAGCCCCTGCACATCATCACACACTGACACCAGAGGACTCAGCAGCTTTTACAAAACTGCATTTATTTTGCCGCATTGGTTCCTGCTGTCCTTGGTGGTGACTGTGATGGTCAAAGCAGCAGCTTCAGCAGCAGCTCGTGTGCAGACGGTCCACTGAGAGGCATGCATCAGAGCGCTGCGCTCTGATTGGTGGAGCTGGACCTGGTTAGAGGTGATGGAGTGTCTCCTCTGATTCATTATGTGACCTTTGAAGCCTTCGTCTTTGTGTCTCTGGCAGTGAGACGGATCTTCGGCATCCCTGGAGAGCAGCAGACGCAGTGAGAAGATGACTCTGGCAGGTAAATGCAGTCGCAGCAGAAACACGCTCACCTCGCAGCGCTGCGTTACTGCAAGCTGCACCACATTTACTGCCTGTTTACTGCATCCTGTCTTTACAATGACTGCTATTATAAGGTGGTGCAGGAGGAGAGTTACAGCACTGCTCCCTGAATGTTCATGGTTCACTTTGAGTCAACTAAATGTTTGTGTCCTCAGCCTATAAAGAGAAGGTCAAAGAGCTCCCCCTGGTGTCTCTGTTCTGCTCCTGCCTGAACCCACAGACTGCAGAAAAACCCACGTACAAGGCAGAAGGTAAGAGACACTCAGCAACATTAACGACAATACAGAGGATGGTGATGGTCAGTATGTAACTGAGGGAGTCCATGGGATATATCTATATACATTTTTATTAAAAGTAAAAAAAACTTATGTATTTCTGTTCATCATGATCATGTCTTCACAGATTCCATGATTATATCTTATAGAAACAATCCCTTATAATAAAAAATGACTGGATATCACTACAATGTTACAGAAAGTACCACAGTATTCACCTGTCCAGAATGACTTGAAAATGAACCATAATTACAGAAAATTAGTCCAGAATGACATGAAATTTGTCCTAAATGACACAAAAATTATCCCAAAGACCCAAAATTGATCCAAAATGACAAGAAAAGATCCAAGCTGACATAAAACTTGTTGAAAACGACAAGAAAACTGTCCAAAATGTCTAAAAATCTGTCCAAAATGACTTGAAAATGATCCATAATTACAGAACAGCATTAATTTAGGGTGTTTTTAATCTCTGTTTTAACACGTGTGTGTTTATTTGTTATCTTTCTTCCTGCTGGGGCCCTTTTAGCAGGTCATCATCATAAATGAGAAATTATTCTCAACTTTTTTACCAGCTTACCTGGTAAAATAAAGACTAACAAAAAATAGTCAAGAATGACATCCTATAATATGATGATATGTCTTTACAGGATAATTACCTGTCTTATTGAGTCATTTTGTGTTTTTCTGTGGTCACTTTGTGCCCTGACTATTTACGGACCCCAATCATTCTGGGTGCTGTAGGACTCAGATAAACTAAATGTGAGGATTACAGGTTGAGCAGATGACTAACCAGGACTGGATCCAACCCTCAGATGCGGTGGACCTGGGCTGGTGCGTCATCAAAGACGTGGAGGTGATCGAGCTGAACAAGCGAGCGTCAGGCCAGGCCTTCGAGGTCATCCTGAAGCCTCCGTCCTTTGACGGCGTGCCAGAACTCAACACCTCCATGCCCCAGCGCCGCGACCCGTCCCTGGAGGAGATCCAGAAGAAGCTGGAGGCGGCCGAGGAGAGGCGAAAGGTGAGGGGGGGGGGGGGGGGGGGGTTAAGATCCTCACATCCAGCAGAAACCCAAACCCAGAGCTGTAACCCAACAACCCTCAGCTGTTTGTAGTTCATTCACATGCTGTCAAACGCTCTTTGTCTGATGTGTGATTTATCAGCCCGACAGAAAAAAAGGTGGAAACGGATGAAAGTGGAGCAGGAGGGAGGGTTGGAGGGGAAGGAAGGGAGGAAAGGTGGGAGATGAAAAGAGGGACATGAAAGTAGAAGGACGGTCAGACGAGGACAAAGACTCTGATTCATCAAGCAGAGAGGAGGAAGTACAGCAGAGTTTGACCTCAGATCTGGTGGTAAACAAAACAGGAACCAAACATGTGTCTCAGTGATGTACAGTAATTATCATTCAAATGAAATAGACAAAACAGACAAGTCAAACTAGGTTTCCTTCAGGTTTGTGTGTCTAATTTAAAATATTGTATCAGAAAAAGTCAACAGAAAATAACAGCAAAATTGGAAAAGAAACTTCTTCCGTTTTTAGAACGTTTCTGTTCTCAACTGACTTTGACTTTTCAGGAGTTAATCTGCTTCACTGGAGAGAAAACACTTATTAAATAAGTTCTGTTTAACTCACATCACTGATGGACTCTTTGACTCCTGACTGCTGAACATCAAAATGTTTGTCTTCCTACTTTCAAACCGACCGTGTAGAAACCGTTTGACGTGTTCATTTTAAACCAACGTTTAAAAACCACTGAAGTATTTTGATTTATTTTTGTTTTTCATTTGGCTTTTTGTTCTTTAATTTTAAGCCAAATTTGAAAAACTTTATCACCGTTCTATCGTCAAAATGAAACAGAATCTTTGTTTCATTTATGGAGTTTTTGTTTTGCTTTGAGCTTAAAATCACAGAACAATAAAGTCACATGACTTCTGTTTCCAAATAAAAAAGCAAAAAAAGATTGTTTTTTGATTCTTACACCAGAAAAAAAATCATGAAAATCTAAATTTTGGTTTTAAGAAAACAAAGAAAAAAAAGACATTTTTGTTTCTGAAATGTGAATGAATTCCAGATGATCTGATAATAACCAGAGCTGAGTTTAACTGAGACGGTCTCTGATTGTGACACCAGAAACTGTTTTTCAGTTTGGGGGTTTCTTTCTTTCCTTATTTCTTTTGGAATTCAGACCATTTCGAGCTGACAGGAATGAATAAATAAAGAATCTTAGAATAGAATTTGTTGCCAGTATACACACAGAAAAATGCCAGACAGATAAAGTTTAGTTTGCTTCTTTTGGATTTTTTAGTAGTTGGTTTATTTTCCATCTTCTTCTGCTCTTTTTATTCCATCCATGTGTAGAAGAAGTCTCTATCGCCACCTTCTGACGACACAACGCAGCCTCAGTTATCCATTTTAAACACGCCTAATTCACATTTTCAGTTTTTCTGTGTGACATTCTAAAAATCCTCTTCAAATGTACTCGACTGTATGGAAACAGCTAAAAACAGCAGAGGAAGACTCATCATTTTACCGTCTGTTTTTCTACCATCTTTTGATATTTACAGCACATTTTCTGTGGTCTGACAGTTTTCTGTTTCCTGTCAGGATTAGAGAAGATTCAGTCTGCAGGTCAGAGCAGGTAAAGATTAAAATAAAAACCTCCTGCTGAGCTTTAAAGTCCTCTATCGCCCTCTAGTGTCAGGAGGCCGAGCTGCTGAAGCACCTGGCTGAGAAGAGGGAACATGAACGCGAGGTGATCCAGAAGGCGTTTGAGGAGAACAACAACTTCATCAAGAACGCCAAGGAGAAGCTGGAGCAGAAGATGGAGGCCAACAAGGAGAACAGGGAGGCTCTGCTGGCAGCCATGCTGGAGAGGCTTCAGGAGAAGGTAACGCCCAGTTTCTGCTTCATAACGCCCAGTTTCTGCTTCGTAATGCCCAGTTTCTGCTTCGTAACGCCCAGTTTCTGCTTCATAACGCCCAGTTTCTGCTTCGTAACGCCCAGTTTCTGCTTCGTAACGCCCAGTTTCTGCTTCGTAACGCCCAGTTTCTGCTTCATAACGCCCAGTTTCTGCTTCGTAACGCCCAGTTTCTGCTTCATAACGCCCAGTTTCTGCTTCATAACGCCCAGTTTCTGCTTCATAACGCCCAGTTTGTTTCATAACGCCCAGTTTCTGCTTCGTAACACCCAGTTTCTGCTTCGTAACGCCCAGTTTCTGCTTCGTAACACCCAGTTTCTGCTTCATAACGCCCAGTTTGTTTCATAACGCCCAGTTTGTTTCATAACGCCCAGTTTGTTTCATAACGCCCAGTTTGTTTCATAACGCCCAGTTTCTGCTTCGTAACACCCAGTTTCTGCTTCGTAACGCCCAGTTTCTGCTTCGTAACGCCCAGTTTGTTTCATAACGCCCAGTTTCTGCTTCGTAACGCCCAGTTTGTTTCATAACGCCCAGTTTCTGCTTCGTAACGCCCAGTTTCTGCTTCGTAACGCCCAGTTTGTTTCATAACGCCCAGTTTGTTTCATAACGCCCAGTTTCTGCTTAGTAACGCCCAGTTTCTGCTTAGTAACGCCCAGTTTCTGCTTAGTAACGCCCAGTTTCTGCTTCGTAACGCCCAGTTTGTTTCATAACGCCCAGTTTGTTTCATAACGCCCAGTTTCTGCTTCGTAACACCCAGTTTCTGCTTCATAATGCCCAGTTTGTGCTTCATAACGCCCAGTTTGTGCTTCAAATTCCACCGTTATGTATTATGGAAACAATCACTTAAACTAAAAAACATTTTAATGGTCATTTTATGCATTTTCATGACTGTTTTCAGTCTTTTTGTGGTCATTTTGTTCATTTTTATGGCTGTTTTCAGTCTTTATGTGGTAATTTTCTGTCTTTTTGTGGCCATTTTGTGTGTCTCTGTGGTCATTTTGTTCATTTTTATGGCCATTTTCTGTCTTTTTGTGGCCATTTTGTGTGTCTCTGTGGTCATTTTGCAACCCTTTATCTGGACTTATGAGGGCAGACATGAAGGAAAGTCATCAAGCAGAGACAAATCAAGTTTTCCATCATTAGTTTTTTTACAGTGCGTCTTTATTGTGCCATAAAGTGCTGTTTCTTGTGTTCTACTTCTTTCCTCAGAGCGGTTGCTTGGTAACCTGCAGAGACACTTCAGGGAATATTCCAACATTTAATTGTTGTTTTTCCTGCTTTAGTCACATATTTACAGGCATATTTAACCAACAATGTTATATTGAGACCTAATATGTTCTTCAGAGCAAATGAAGCAGATTTTTCTTATCATAAATCATTCTATTTTAACATTGTTCACCAGTAATCATGAATATTAGATGATCAGTCCCATTTGCTGCTCAGATCTGTATGAACAGAACCGAGCCGTTCCCTCTGTCATTAATGCAGATGCATTCATGGATGCTGATGATCTGATGTTGGTTTTTCAGGACAAACACGCCGAAGAGGTGAGGAAGAACAAGGAGATGAAGGAGGAGGCCTGCCGGTAGACGAGTCACGCTGAAAGAGAAAAAAAACAGCGAGACCGGGGAGTTTTTGAGTCTGAAAAAAATAAATAAAAAGAATTCAAAACAGTGCAGAAAAGATTAAGACGGAACTCAGCAACAGCAACCCGAACACAAGGAAAAAAGGCGAGTTTTCGTATTTGATGTCTGCTGTGATGATTGTGAACAAGCTGTACAAAGTTCCAAACTCTTGATGTTGAAATGAGTCTTTTTTCTAAAGGGTGGGGGGGTCTGGGGCGACAGCAACACAAAAATCTGCAGGTTTTAACAGCAGTGATTGTTAGGTCAAAGATCAGAATAGAGCTCTCTGTTCCTGCGGTTTCGGTCGGACAGGAGGAAAGTAGAATTGCCTGCGTTGTATTTTAGCATCATTAGCTTAGCTGTGTTTCAGTCAGACACAGTTTCACTCCAGTTAGACTGAAACTAAAGAGCAGAGAGCTGTAATCTGACTAACTGTATGCTGTGCTTGAATTAAACCGCACACAGAGAGCCCTGTTCACACAACTCAAAACACAAACCCAGGAGGATTCTCATGTATCATACACAGAAAACACCACACAAGGATTCAGAATAAAAACTGGTTTAGCTCTCTTGCTAATTCGTCTGTCGGGACGCTAAGCTGAGCTCACTGAAGGCTTTATGAATACGAAACAAAGAAGCGCTCTTTCCTTTCTTTCTCTTCAGCTCTGGGGGAGTTGAAGGCAAACTAAAAAATAAGCTTAAAAAGTGAGGAAGTTGTGCTGTTCTGCCACCGTGGGGCTCTCTGTGAACCTTTATCTGTAGTGTAGTCGTAGATCAGTGACATGCTTTAGAGTCTCTTAGGTTTAGAGCACTGATTGCACTCTTCTTTCTTTAAGCACAACTCAAAGCACATACGCATCCGAGAAAGGACGGTGGAACATACAGAAAAACCAACAATAACACCACGAGCAGAGAGAAACAGCAGAAGTTCACAGTCTGGTTTCTGGAGAGGACTCTGAGCTCTGATTGTTCCGTGGAATTTAAACAGAACGATGACATGCGGTTGTTGAGTCACACCGACTTGAACGTCTAAAATGTTTGCACTGTAACGGGGAGTCGTAACGTGGGCTTTGTACTGCTGTGAGTGTGTGTCGCTGTATATCTTCCAGGATGGATTGATTGTATCTACTAGGCATGGTCAGTAAAAAACGCTTGAATGAAATCGTGTTTTGTTCTGGTTAATATAGTTTACACAGTTTTCTGATGGTCTAACTTCAGTCAAACACATCCAGTACATTCTCCTTTCTGACACCTCTTAGTTCACTTTTCTTTTTATTCCCACTGCTGAAGCCACAATAAAATGGATTTTCACACCCAGTAACAGTTATGTTTGCATTTAGAAACGATGAAAATTAAGTTTTAGTGTTCTTGTACTGCATGCTTTTTAATCAAACCCTCTTTACTCAGAGTGAAACAGTGAATCTTGGTCATTAGTATGCATGTAAACAAATGCTAAGCAGGTGAATCACCTGTGCTTAAAATCCAACAGCCTCATGAAGCTGCTTTTTCCATAGAAATGTGTTACGTCCCCCCCCCCCAGGTCTCACACAAACTAAATAAACTAAATTTATTCACGGGTTGAAACGAACAAAAACTGCACAAACAAACAGAAAACAGGGTGTGTGGTCTAAAAGGGGACAGGGTATGGTTAAATAATACTACCCCCCACTAAATCTACCAAAAGTGGGAGAAAAAAAAACAAAAACTGAAACCCCTCAAAAGAAAAAAACATTCCCAAAACAAAAAGAAAGACGTGCTGGGTTCATAAAGACGCTTCGGTTTGTGGAAAGAAGGCTGACTGATGGTGTCAAACCTTCCATGTCTCCTACCCACACCAACAGAACAGCTGTTAGACCCCTCCTTATATCCCGTCCAGCTGATTGGTAACGGCACACAGCTGAGCTCAGTCACACAGCTGCAGCAGATTGATCTGATCTCAGAGTCAGGCTGTGAACAAATGAACTTTGTGTTTCCCTAAATGATGCAGCGCTGTGCACATGTTCTGCTCTTGGGGTGTTTTAGGATGTTTAATCAGCCAGTTTTTGGCTATGTCTTCCACAGCAACAGAGGAGAAAGGAAATGACTTCCAGTGAGGGTCCCGTTTGTTCAAACAGAGACTCATTCCTGTCCTCAGCTGTCAGGCTCCTCCAGTCATTGGTTAAACCTGAAAATGATCCCTTCCTGCTTTAAAATGGTTTAGATGTAACTCTACTCTGTTGCTTCCTCTAGAAGGTGCAGATCTATAAAGTTTCTACTTTCCACTGATCTCTCCCCACTCGCTGCAGCTCCAGCACACCAGCTCACCTCTGATTCGGCTTAAACACTATAAAACTACGTACACAACAACACATTTTAATATTAGAATGATTTAGCCACACATGCTGAAGAAGAATACTGATTGACAGCTCAACCCTGCAGGCTGACAGGATTGGTTCTTTAGGTTTGTGATGTCAAAAACACTGATGGTGTCTTCCAGCATAAAAAAACACCATACGGACACATTAGTCCTGTAAAACCCAAATACAGAAAGACATTAGCAAAAAAATAATGTATATATGTACAGTATATATATCTGTAGTATTATTGTTGCATCCCTTCAGCAGAGTTTCCAAAACTTGGAGATTCAGTGCAAAGAAACATTAGAACTGCTCTTATGTTGGTTTTTCGTTTAATTTTCCACCTGTTTGTACATTTTGCAAAATAATATTCATGTGTACAATAAAATAAGAATGGGATTAATATGAAATGAAACATCAGACATAATATATAAAACACATGTATCCACAGAAAAAGTGTACACTATCATCTGAAAATATAGATAACCTGGTAAAGCTGCACACATGAGTTTAACTACTGTAGAAAACATCCAGGTTGTGTATTTTACATTTACATTAAAGCTGCACTAAACTGATTTTCACCACCAGGGGGCAGAAAGAAAGTCTTCCCTACTATCAGGGTATTCAGATACTAAGGGATAAGTTAAATAAAGACTAGATAGATGGATGGATGGATGGATGGATGGATGGATGGATGGATGATAGATGGATGGATGGATGGATGGATGGATGGATAGGTGGATGATAGATGGATTAACAGATGGATGGATGGATAGATGGATGGATGATAGATGGATGGATGGATGGATGGATAGATGGATGGATGGATGGATGGATGGATGGATAGATAAGGTCCTTGGTTTACGACGTCCACAACTTACGTCGTTAGACTGGAACTCGTTTATTGGAACCAGCTGGCTGATGAATACGTGGTCACATGGTGCAATCAGACGGCTTTGTTTCCATTTGCCTCCACATTGGATTATTCTATATTCACTAACTTCATCATGGCTCCCAGCATCAGTCAGACTCACGGTTTACATTTTCTTTGGTATTTTCCTACAGAGTTGTTTCACTGTGAGCTAACGACTGTTTGTGTTACTGTAGTTGTATAAACATGTAAACTGATTGATATCGTGATGCAGTAACAGATTAGTTTACATTTTAACCAGAGTTCTGACTGACGTCACACCGTAGGAACAGAACTCTGATGTAAGACGAGGACCTTAAGGACCTTTAGGAAATTAATATTAATATTGATGATTTAAATCAGTGATAAGTTAGAAAACCCTCAGTAGAAGTCTGATGTGGATAAAGCCCCCCTCATAGCGTGTTGTAGGAGTCATGTTGGCGTGTTACTGCTGCGGGACCACGCTGGGCCTCACACATGTGCAGCCCACCGGGATCATCTCCGTCCCCAGCTGCAGGTCGTACTTCTTCTTCTTCGCCTTCTTTCCTGCTTTGGTGGAGCGACTCGGCCTCGGGACTCTGCAGAGATGAAGTTATCGGGTTAGAAACGATCCCAGCATTATTACATCTCATTGAATCTGATTGCAGTGGAAGACGGGATGGACGGAGATGAAATAAAAAGCAATTAGCTGTGGTTATTCGATCAGCTTAATTCAGTTCTGTGGATTTCCGTTTGGTTTAATAGATGACTAACAGCTGCAGATGAAGCCTCTCTAACACCACTGCACAGTTAGCTTTGGTTGTCTTTATTCCCACTGCTGAGGCCACAATAAATGGATTTTCACACCCATTAACAGCTACGTTTACCCTGTAGAACTTCTGAAAATAAAGTTTTAGTGTTCGTGTACTGCATGCTTTCTATCATGAACCTCTTTCCACAGAGTGAAACTGGGAATATTTGTGGTTAGTGTGCATGTAAACAACAACCCAGTGATAAAAACAACAACCCAGATTGATGATAACAACGTCATGATGCTGCTTCTTCCATAGAAATGAACTTTATGTTTCCCTAAAATGACGCAGCACTGTGCACATGTTGTGTTCTTGGGGCGTTTGAGGATGTTTAAACGACAGGTTTTTGGCATTTTCTGCCTTTTTTCCACAGCTACAGAGGACAAAGGACACAGAAATGGCTTCCAGTGAAGATGCAGTTGGTTGAAACAGACTCCAGTTATCAGCTGCACCCGGATGTGTTTATTCTTATCACATAACTTCATAAACCGAATGTTTTATTGGTCCTGAAGCAGCGCCAGCAGCATAAAGACCTGAACTCAGTGATGAAAGCAGTGAGTCTTAATGTGAACCTCATGGAGTCAGACATTAAGAGATTCAGACCAAATCCATGGAGGAAGTTTGTTAAAGACCGTCTGCAGGTGTACGAAGAAGAACTGGTGCTTCTTTAAAAGCAACGTTTTTCTGTTTACTGCAGGTGATATGAAGCCAATAAATACAGACGACATCCACTTATACCGGCTAAAACTGTAGCACTGTCACGACTTCTAATGGAGTTACACTGAGGACTGTTTTTAATCCCATTTTCACATGCTCATTTATTTAATTGCTCCCTGGAGACAAATCAAGCTTTCTGAATCTGAATGAATTTTAATTCAACATGTCCCTGAAATGTTTATTTTTTGCTTTTGTTTTGTCTGGTTGTTTTGTTTTCATCCTTTTCTATCTTTAATGTTGCCCTTTGAGAATTTGGAGAAATGAAAAGTGCATTACAAATAAAAATCATTATTATTGCTGTTATTATTATTAAGATTGTGGAGAGGACTTGAAATCCTGAACTCAAGACAGAAAAAGAAAAAAACAACATAACTAGATAATTTTAGTAAATTACGTCAACTTAAATAGAGTTTAAATAAAACCAATTGGCTTTAAACTAAACACAATTTTAAGTTTAATATACTTAAATTAGTGTTTTACAAATACTGACATTAACATGTTTAAAAAAAATCTGAATTTATTAAAAAAGCTGTTAAATTGTATATTCTGATTTAAATCAGTGCATCTGTGCGTCTGATGGTGGGAGCAGATCAAACCTCTCTGCTCTCATTAAACTCCACTCTAACATCTATTTTAAGGAGAAAACTGGTTTCTAATTTACTGACATCCTCAGTGAGTTAACTGGACTTTTTAAATGAGGAGAAGGAGGTGCAGAGTGAAGCGCTGACCTGTAGAAGACCAGAGCCTGGTAGTAGATGGGTTTGGCCTCCAGAGCTGCATCTTCTCCACCCTGAAGGTTCAGACAGCCGGAGGTCAGACAGTGAGCCTGGGAGATCCGTCTGGGTAGACGAGACGCCACGAAGGAGTCTCTGGATGAAAGGGAAGAAGAAACTGGATTAATGGACTGAAAAGGTGAAGAACTGGAACCTGAATGAGCTGAAATGTTCAGTGAAGCTTCTTTCAGCAAAAATAAATCACTAAAACCAGATCAGTCTGACATTAGTTTCATCAGGTTATACGTGTATTTACTGCGTTCAGATTAAGTTTAAATGCTCAGACACGATGTGAAACGCTTTTTTAGCTCTTGGCACGTCTTCTACACTGTAAAAAATGTAAAGTTTTAAACAAACATTTAAAGGATTTACTGTTATGTTTAGAATGGAGATGATAATCAGTAAAGTATGAATTCATGTTACCCCTTTAAAACTCTGTTAAAACAGTGAATAATTTCCACATCTAAGAACTGTAATTTTAAAATGGTAATCTGATTACTTGTTTTTACAGATGGACATGTAAACACTGTAAAAAAAAACATAAACAACAACACAAAAGTTTAGAATTCCCTGTCTGATGCTGATCCTCTGAAAAATAAACAATAACAACAGTACTAATAAGAAGATGAGAAATACAGCATGTTCGTTACTTTCTTTGAACTGATGTCTGTTTTTTACTGACTCGGCTTTAGCTTCATGCTAACTCCAGAAAGCTGCTGCATGAATCTAAATCAGACCCCATTCCTCTGTTAGTTTGCTCTGGCTACCTGTCAGATTCTGCATTCATTTTAACATCCTCTTTATTACTGTTAAAGCGTTAAATGTTCACATGACATCCAGGTTCTTTTAGCCGTTTATGTCCCAGGATGTTCTCTCAGGGCAGTAAACGGGTTTCTGAACACAAACTGTGAAAAGTCAGAGTGAGATCAGACTGGTGACGTCTACAACGTCTTTAACGTCTCATCTTTACTTTCTCTTTCATCTCCAGCTCTTTATGAATGTGGCATTTACTGAATGATTGGGTTTCTTGAGCCCTTTCTTGTTTCTCGTCGGTCTTTGGCTTCCGGTCTCTCAGAGGACAGACTTTAGAATCCTTCTGGGTGGTTTAGGTGACCTCCTTTAACCGTCTGAACCATCCACAGGTCTGATCCCAGAACCAAACATGGAGAAGCAGCTTTCAGTTTTTATGCTCCACACATCTGGAGGAAACTTCCAGAAAGCTGCAGGTCAGGTTAAAGCCTCATTTGTTTCTTTACTGCTGAATAAAAACCGTCTTAATGCTCTGGAACTTTTAAAGTGATTTGATCTCTTTGTTTACCAGAAAATTTCATGCTGATTTTATTGCTTAAATTATATTTTATTTCTATGATTTTAATCTACCATTTAAATCATTTTTATTCATTTTCTTTGCCGTTGTGAAGCTCTTTGAAACCTGACGCTAACTGCTTTAAGATCTTTGCTTATTTTCCATGTACTTTTAAGCACTTGGCCACCTGCTATCCGTACGGTTAACTGTGTTTTATTCTGTTTGTAAATCAGACTTTCCTCACCTGTACGTCCACGGGGACAGCGACATGTTGGCGACGGAGGATCCAGGGCTGCTGGTGGACCTCCCCAGCACTGAGGGGTCCAGGAGCAGTCTGACAGTCTGACCCCTCAGTCCTCCTCCCTGATCCAACACCACCGACACCGCATGGCCTCTCCTGGTGGAGTGGATGAGAGACAGCAAACCCAGAAGCAGCAGAGCTCTGAAGACCTGCAGAAGAAACCAGCAGACAGAACAAGAAGCTTCTGAGACGTGGAGAACATGGAGCTCCTTTAGCTGCTTTATGAATTATCATGTGAATGTGTGACCTTATTATCTATATTTTGAATTATCAGAACATTTCAGATGTCTCTCATTTCCTTTTCTATTGATAAGAGTAGAGGATGAACCTCCACTGATGTTTCAACATGATCCCATCTGATCAAACTTAGATTAAAAATAGACTTAAAGATGAGTAAAGCAGCCCAGCTCACAAACAGCATGAAATAATTCATCATTAAGTGACTGCACCGCCTTATTATCTATTCCTGAAAACTGAATGACAAGAAAATCTCAGATATGTGTCACGTTCTTCAGCTGACATCTGGACACAGCATGAAGCTTCCATCCCTGCTCTGACTCTGCTGCTCATCAGTAAGAGGATAAGGAAAGCAGCAGCAGGACCTGAATCTGTCTCAGTGCGTTTTGAAATACAAAAAAATGTCACATATTGTTAGTTTTATGTTATTTGACCTTTACTTTCCAGGTAAAAAGATTTGAGAACCAGTTTGTATTTGCAAATATGAGCTGACTAAGAGCAGGAACTGAGAGACATGAAAGTACAAAAGTAAAGAACATGTGAGTGAAAAGTATGTCAGTGATGTATTTTACTGCTTTTTTACATCATGGCCGGGGACTACAGATGAAAACTGGCCTTCTGGATAATTCTGGCTTTTTTAACCATGTGTAGTCATGTGTTTATGAAACTGTATTGTCTCCTTTCAAATAAACGGAATTGAAACTGAAAAAAATGTGCATGAGGAGTAGAAAGTGTGTGAATACACAGCCGTGGATGAAAGTATTGGCACCCCTGGAATTTTTTCATGAAATTGCTCCATTTCTCTCAGAAATTGTTGCAGTTACAGTTAGATTTGCATACATGTGTGTGTGCAAAAAAGCAGAAGAAAAAAGCCAAAATTTACAGAATTCTGCATGAAACTCAAACTCATCGGCATCCTAAACTAAATGTTGGGTTGCCACCCTTTGGATGAAATAACTGAAACCAGTTGCTTCCTAGAACCATCAACAAGCTTCTTCCTCCTCTCAGATGGAACTGTGGACCACTAACTACAGCTAACTACTAACCATAACTCTTCTTCTACAAACTGCTCCAAGTCTGTCAGACCTGAAGGCTGCCAAAAGCTGCTGAAAGTTTGAGGGTTTCTGAGGAGTTCCTGTTTTTAGCTGCTGCAAAGACAAAGGAGTTCCAGCCAAAAAGGCTGAAAATAGTCCTCATGTCCTTCGCAGTATGTGTGATTGTAGTAGACAGAGTCAAAGGCCACATTAATACCTCATAAAACATGATCCCCTCCGATCAAACTTAAGTTCAAACTCATTTTTCTGATTCTTAATGAGAGGTGAGGATAAGAAGAGCGTCCATGAAGCTTCACCAGCAGCAGAACTGGATCAATTATTTAGTGAATGCATGCCCTTATTAATTGTTCTGAATTACTAGAAAATCTCACTGATCTCTCGTTTATTAATTGTAAGACTACAGTATGACATGTGGAGTCCAAACCTGCACTAACATTTCATGCATGTTTCATCCAATCAAACTGAAATCAAACCCTGTGATTCATTCCTCTGATTCTTAATGAGACTCACCAGCAGCATGACTCTAATAATTATTATGTGAATGAACGACTCTAACAAGCATTCAGTCATCATCACTTCTCAGTTTTATGACTACATTTGGAGTGAAATGCAGCACCATCCAGCCTAATCAGACTCACACTGATCTAATCTTCTGATGGTGAACGGTTAAAGACGGATAAACTCACCAGCATCATGTCCGTCTGCGCGCTCAGAGCGTACCCAGCCTATCTTCAGCTTCACTGAGAGCAGCTCCTCTGTTATGTCTACTCGTAGCTGTGTTTATATGCAGGCAGACTGTGTTGGTGTGGATTTCCGCTCTGACTGTCACAGATTTTTATGATACTCATGTTGATCTCTAAACAAGATAAAGTTTCACCCGTTCATCGTCACTATTTACATCTACAGGATCTCTGCCTGGATTGACTTATTTCACATCTTCTCACTGGGATAAGTTTGCCTCTTATGTAATATAATACTCTGCATGCAAAATATTTGAGAAGCCCCCTCTGAAACGAACTGCAGAAGCTTTTAGTTTGTCTTTAATGTTGGGAAACTGAGGCTGAGCAAAGGTGAGTTCTTCTCATTCGACCTCATTTTGAGGAAAACTTCACGAGCTCGTTAAAAGGTGTGAAACTTCTCTGCACCTATAGAAGTTTCTGATGTGGTTGTGAAAAACATGCATGACTTCTTACTTTAAAAAAAATCAGCAAAAAGAAAAGAAGACGTGAAAATGTGCAGCTCAGGCTGGAGAATGTTTGATCAGCATCCAAACCAAATCAGAGCTGATTCTGGCTCTGAGTCCGATCTGAAACTAATCCTGCTAATGAAAGCCATTCAAAGTAGAATGAAAATAAAACTAAATGAATCCAGATGAGGTCAAGCAGAAGAGAAGGACAGGAATCATTCTGTCTTTACTCTAACTACACACCCACAGCTCCGTCTGCACAATGTAGGTCAGAGAAATGCTGACAGCTTTCTGGTAATAACTCAGCAGAAGAGCTCAGATAACATCTCCTCCAGCATCTTATGAGTAAAGACCCACACACTGGAGCACAGAAAGAGAAGCAGCTTCATGGCCAAGAGTACGATGACTCTGATAAACTGGTGACAGCACCGAAACACTAAAACATCGCTAGAAGAAAACCAGATCTGAACTAGAAGCTGGAGGATGATGAAAATAAAGTCCTGACCAGAACTACTACAACTATGTAAACAGTGCGGCTTTTAAGGCGGAACTTCAGTTCTGCAGCCTGTGGAGTTTGGTGATAATCTGAGCAAAGTTAAAGTGGTAATAAACAACATAACTTTATGGTTATGAGAGAAAAAGCTGATAATTAGTGCAGATTAAAGATGCATTCATTTAGACTGCTTCTTTGTCACAGTTCTGTCTGTTAGAGCTCCATTTACTGCTAGAAGACAGAAACCAGCCAGAATCTGTCATCACTTTCTAGTTCTACACTGATTGATCAAGAATCTCAGTGCAATCATTGATGAGGATCTAGATTTCAGCATCGACATCAAAGCTGGAACTAAATCCTTCTTCTAGCCTCTTACAAACAATCTGAGAAATACTGCGTCCAAGCATCATCCTTCAGTCCTGTTCATCCTCATTTTCCCCTTTTCCCCTCCAACTATCACATTTCCAGTCCTGTATTCTGTCCACTTGGTCCATTTTTGTCCATCTGTGCTTCCTTAGTCTCAGTCATGGAGTTATTTTTTTCCATTATGTAGATTTTCTCAGTAATTTCCAACCACTGGTCATTTCTTCGTGGTCCTGTTTTCCCCCCAGATTCTCGGTATGGCTTTTTTACGTACCACTAGCAGTATTTTGACTAAATATCTGTTGTTTCCCACTCTCTTCAGAGAAATTACAAAGATAAAGTATGCTGCAGCTTAAAGGGATCTTACAGCCCATTATCTGTTGTAGTTCTTCACATACAGTTTCCCAAAACACAGATATTTTCTGACATTTCCAGAAAACATGTGAGTGATCTGCATCAAGTTCTCCAACATTTCTGATGTCGGTTTAACTTTATTTTTTATCTTTGGTGTAATAAAGAAGCATGCCAGATTTTTCCAGGAGCACTCCCTCCATATCCATGAACCAGTGGATGTGATGTGATGACTACTTTAACCAGGACTAAATAAAATCATCAAACATCTGCAGCTGCTTCAAAATGCTGCTGCTGGAATCTGAACACCAACAGGACGGCAGCAGATGCTCTTCAGTTCTCATACCACCACATCAGATCTGCTTTGGTTCATACAGTAACTTAAACATAAAATGAACGTGTTGTGTTTTTTGATTGCAATGCCTCTGAAATTATACAACAAAAATGTTTAAGGATTTGCTGTACTATGCAACGTGCTTTAAGGGGACATATGCTGTGAATTTTATAGAAATAAAAGTAAATGTAGTTGAAGCTATTTCCAGTCTTTTGGTTAAGCTAAGCTAACTGGATGCTCATAATCATTTATTGCAGACTGGAACTTTTCTTCTCACATAATTCACTGCAAGAAAGTCAGTAACTGTATTTCTGAAAGCGTCAAACTAGTCCTTTAAAGACAACTGCCTTAAATTTTTAGACGTACAAGCCTCATCCATCCATCTACCTATTCACCGTTTAATCCTCATCATGGTCATGGGGGGGCGGAGTCTATCCAGGTAACTGAGGGTGAAGACAGGGGACACCTGGACAGGTAACAGTCTGTCACAGGGCTACACAGAGAGACAAACAATCACACCTACACACGTGGACAAAATTGTTGGTACCCCTCAGTTAAAGAAGGAAAAACCCACAATTCTCACTGAAATCACTTGAAACTCACAAAAGTAACAATAAATAAAAATTTATTGAAAATTAAATAATCAAAATCAGCCATCACTTTTGAATTGTTGATTAACATAATTATTTAAAAAAACAAACTAATGAAATAGGGCTGGACAAAAATGATGGTACCCATAACTTAATATTTTGTTGCACAACCTTTTGAGGCAATCACTGCAATTAAACGATTTCTGTATTTGTCAATGAGCGTTCTGCAGCTGTCAACAGGTATTTTGGCCCACTCCTCATGAGCAAACAGCTCCAGTTGTCTCAGGTTTGATGGGTGTCTTCTCCAAATGGCATGTTTCAGCTCCTTCCACATATGTTCAATGGGATTCAGATCTGGGCTCATAGAAGGCCACTTTAGAATAGTCCAACGCTTTTCTCTCAGCCATTCTTGGGTGTTTTTGGCTGTGTGTTTTGGATCGTTGTCCTGTTGGAAGACCCATGACCTGCGACTGAGACCAAGCTTTCTGACACTAGGCAGCACATTTCTCTCCAGAATGCCTTGATAGTCTTCAGATTTCATCGTACCTTGCACACTTTCAAGACACCCAGTGCCAGATGCAGCAAAGCAGCCCCAAAACATTACTGAGCCTCCTCCATGTTTCACCGTAGGGACAGTGTTCTTTTCTTCGTATGCTTGGTTTTTGAGTCTATGAACATAGAGTTGATGTGCCTTACCAAAAAGCTCCAGTTTGGTCTCATCTGTCCAAAGGACATTCTCCCAGAAGCTTTGTGGCTTGTCAACATGCATTTTTGCAAATTCCAGTCTGGCTTTTTTATGAGTTTTTTTCAGCAGTGGTGTCCTCCTTGGTCGTCTCCCATGAAGTCCACTTTGGCTCAAACAACGACGAATGGTGCGATCTGACACTGATGTACCTTGGCCTTGGAGTTCACCTTTAATTTCTTTGGAGGTTGCTCTGGGCTCTTTGGATACAATTCCAACGATCCGTCTCTTCAATTTGTCATCAATTTTCCTCTTGCGGCCACGTCCAGGGAGGTTGGCTACTGTCCCGTGGGTCTTGAACTTCTGAATAATATGAGCCACTGTTGTCACAGGAACTTCAAGCTGTTTAGAGATGGTCTTATAGCCTTTACCTTTAAGATGTTTGTCTATAATTTTTTTTCGGATGTCCTGGGACAATTCTCTCCTTCGCTTTCTGTTGTCCATGTTCAGTGTGGTACACACCTTTTCACCAAACAGCAGGGTGACTACTTGTCTCCCTTTAAATAGGCAGACTGACTGATTATGAGTTTGGAAACACCTGTGATGTCAATTAAATGACACACCTGAGTTAATCATGTCACTCTGGTCAAATAGTTTTCAATCTTTTATAGAGGTACCATCATTTTTGTCCAGGCCTGTTTCATTAGTTTGTTTTTTTAAATAATTATGTTAATCAACAATTCAAAAGTAATGGCTGTTTTTGATTATTTAATTTTCAATAAATTTTTATTTATTGTTACTTTTGTGAGTTTCAAGTGATTTCAGTGAGAAATGTGGGTTTTTCCTTCTTTAACTGAGGGGTACCAACAATTTTGTCCACGTGTGTACATTCACACCTACAGACAGTGTAGAATCACCAGTTAACCTCAGCATGTTTGTGGACTGTGGGAGGAAGCTGGAGAACCTGGAGAAAAGCCACACATGTGCAGGAGAACATGGAGACTCCATGCAGAAAGATCCAGGAAGACCGGACATGAGCCGGGGAGATTAAAAAATAAAATCGGAGTGGTGGAATAAAAAGAAATGTGAATATTCCGGTTACAGTTTGGACTGTGGCGCTGCCCCTCCATCCTACAGGTTCCATAGAATCATATTTACTGATTCCAGTTTCAGGACATGAACTGAGCAGGAAGTTACAGGAAGCATTTCTCTTTTTGAACTGTTTCCATATTCTTTTGCCAAACAGCTCTTCTTCTGTTCCCACTTATTCCCATCGAAACGCTCTGCAGTGAACCAGTTCCCACCCAGCTTTATGGTCGGTTACATAACAGAATTATGTCCCAGAAGTGAAGTGTGACTTGATAGCAGACGACAGAGTGGAGCTGAGGATCATTTATTCATGCAGCTCCTCAGCTAATTAATTATCAATCACACAGAGAAGTTATGAACTTCATTATGTAAGAAATAAAAGAGCAGAGGAGAAAACAAATGACGGGGCAGTGTGGAGGCGTTCATGTCTGTGACGAATGTACATGACTGAAACCGAAAATAATTTTAACCAAAACAAGACAATGAGGTCAGCGAGATGCCCACAGAAATTATTAATCCCACGCTGTTCGCATGAACACTGATTGATTCTGCTGTGAGAGTCTGAGCAGCAGTGGTGAGAAACCAGCAGAGAGATTTAGTCCTGAAGAGTTAAAGAGAATGTCTGAGCTCCCATTGTTATGTCATCCAAGCTAATTAGCCTTTCTGCTGCTAAAAACAGAACACATGATGCTACAGACAAACACTGAGTTCTCTTTCAGCCTTATGCCATGCATTCATACTGCAAAGAAAGCAAAAGAAGAAAGAGTTGGAAAAAGATTTACTCATCAAACTTCCTCTAAACTTCCACTGAGAGGAGACGTGTGAATCAATCAAACATCCATCAATCATTGCTGAGGTTTACACACTGATCTGTAAACCGTGATGGGGAAAATAATACAAAAAAGTGGCATAAACGGATAAATAAGAAAAAAAAAGAAAGCTCAATGTGAGCAGGGTAATACGGTGAACCTGTTCTCAAACTGATGCTTTTTTCTTTCCAAGGGGAAACTTCTAGGCCTGATCAGTGAACGCCAAAATCTGCGGTTTCTTGAATGGCCACTTGAGGATCCATCCATCCATCCATCCATTCTCTATACACCGCTTTATCCTCACTAGGGTCATGGGGGGTGCTGGAGTCTATCCCAGCTGACTCGGGTGAAGGCAGGGGACACCCTGGACAGGTCACCAGTCTGTCACAGGGCTACATATACAGACACACAATCACACTCACATTCACACCTACGGACAATTTAGAGTAACCAATTAACCTCAGCATGTTTTTGGACTGTGGGAGGAAGCCGGAGTACCCGGAGAAAACCCACGCATGTACAGGAGAACATGCAAACTCCATGCAGAAAGATCCCAGGCCCAGGCCGGGATTTGGGATCTTCTTGCTGCAAGGCGACAGTGCTAACCACTAGCCCACTGTGCAGCCCGGATCCAAAACAGAAACTGTGTATATCCACTGTCTTAAAGCTGGATTCTCTCTAACAGCCAGCAGGGGGCGACTCCTCTGGTTGTAAACAGCAGCCTGATTGGACAGGAGTCAGTGAGAAAATAACCTTCCTCTTCCTCAGTTTATCACCTTAAACATTTTCTCTTGAATTTATGATCTCAGCTGCTAGTTTAAAAGCTCCTTCAGGACAGCACGAAGTTCAGTTTATAAATTAAGGTCCCATTTAGAGAGAAACTGATGATAAAGCAGGCTGTTATGTTATGACTACAGTGTCCCCATTGATGTTAAAATGTCCAACTTTATGTTTGCAGCCTAGAACAAAAAATTATTTTGGTCTCTTTTGCTAATTTTGCCGTTCATTACAAACGTACAGGAGGAGAAATGTTTGAAATTATATCAAGACTTAAAGTTATGCGTAATTAGGACGTATCTACTTTGAAAGGCAGGTGGGCGCCATGTTTGCCTTAGACCCTGTTATGATCCAACCTCTGGACTCAGCTGGATGTGACAAAATAACCAGGTGTTATTGGTTCAGGAAAAGGAGTTTATTGCTCAGTAGCAAATGCAACATAAAAGTGGTCAAACAAAGAAAAAAAAGACGAGTTAGTGCTGCAAAATCAAAGAATGAAATAAACCCAAACGAAGGCTAACAGAGTGTCTAACCTAGCTAAAACAAACAAAACTAAACTCCCCAGCTAAACTTAAACACAGCAGCAGTACACACCACCAGAAACAGAAACTAATACCAGCAGTGCACAGAACTAATTAAACTAAACTGGTGCCTCTGGACACACATTTAACCGTCCTGTTGTCCTCATTTACCAGCACCAAAAAACAGTGTTTCCTTGTCTAAAAAAGAAATCCAGGTTCAGGTGTTTAGCTGATTGTATGATTTGGTTCAGGTGTTGTGGATAGAAACAGGCAGAGGGACACAGTTTAACTGTGCTCCACTTTCTTTGTGTTTATTATTTTGTTTATGACCAAGTTTAGGTTACAGGTGAAGAGCAATAATAAAGAACTGGGATAATTTTGACTCTTATGAGGAATCCGTTTGTTTATTTCTAGTTGAGTGCACATCAGAATTTCCATATAGCCACCATTAACAACCAGCAGTGCTAGGTACAGGACATAGCCACTAAAATACACAAAGACTGACATTATGAAGAGCTTCTTCCTGAAGTTAGCGGACTGCTAACAGGAGCTTCAGTCTCCACTAAGACTGGAGGCTCCTCATTGAATTATCAGCCGCCAGCAGAAGCTCTAAATTTCCGTAGAAACCCCTCAATGGATGCAGAACCTACAGACCAAACTGGAATATAAAGAGGCACCAGGAGAACCGGTCACATCAAACCAGCAAACTTGACTGAGACTTTTGGTGGTAGATATATACTCATGTGTGGTGATCGCTGGGGTCTTCTTGGAGGAGGGGTCGTGGTGCTGGTGGACCAATCCAACGGGTCAGGAGGTATGGAGGACCAGGGCTGGGAGGAGGTCTGGAGCTCCAGGATAATCACTCCTCATGAGTTCCAGGTGGGATCTGGAGCTCATCTTCATCCAGGTGGAATCAATCTACTCTCCAAAAGCCATCCAGACACAGGAGCTGTACAACGTTCATTTCCAAACACACGGCCACCAGAGGCCATGACAGACCCAGATAGGACGGCTTCAAGGAACCTGTGGGTGATGCCACGGTTTATACAGTCAATGTAATGAACACACCCAACAGTTACAAACATTAACGTCTACGTCATGTCTCTGGCCTCCTGATGGATAGAAGTCTGATATTAACCCTGTTTTAGCTTCATTTTGATCCCCACCACCTCCTGAAGGAAACGTGCAGCTTTGGTCTGGTTAAACATCCACCCACATTCAGCTGTCTGTAGTTTATTTTTAGAGATTCTTCACTGAAAACAATGAATTATAAAGATATGTTAAATGTCCATTTAAGCTTTTTGTGTCTGAAAGTGATAGTTTGACATTTATAGAACATGCGGGTGTAACTTTCTGGAGATATTTTGTTGGTAAACTTGAACCTAGACATTCAACAGTGAGTTAGCTTAGCTTAGCATCAGGCACGAGGAAAAGCAGCAAAACTACAACATGTTGCATTTACAATTCTCAGTTTAACTAGAGAGCAGATGGTGGTAAGACACTTGGTTGTGTTTGTACGGATCCAGGTCAGCTGATTCCACCTGCTGTCAGTCTTTGTGCTAAGCTAAGCTAACTAGGCTAACTACATAATGCCATATATATATAAACCAAATGTAATGATGAAGTGTAGATTTTTCCATCTGTATTACCATAATATCCCTCAGTATATCAAACTATTTCTTTCAAACATGAAGAGACTGAACGATGTAAAATGCTAACATCTGCAGCTTTACTTTAAGCTTTAGGATCATTACAAGGAGAACAAACTTCAGTGAAGTTCTCATGATGACTCAGCTGTAAAAGGCGAGCTAAAGGTGAGCTGGTCTGAGGAGATGCTAGATGTGATATGAATCATCAGTGGGTGTCAGGGTAACGTCCTGGATGACGGCGCCAGCAGTAGCTCGCTTCTTGCCCAGAGTTGGTGATGACTTCTAGTCTTATCTTCATCCTGATCAGAACCACAGTCGGATATCTTCTGAAACTGGAAAGCATGAGCAGTGATTGCTGTGTGCTGCCACCAAACATCTGCTGACTCAGTTTAATCTGACCAACAAATGAGTGAACGCTAACTAGAGCAGCAGTCAGAGAAGTATTCAGAACCTAAATGTAGGAGTACAGCAACGTACAAACAGTCCATTACAACTAACAGTCTGCCATGAAAACCCCCTGAAACAAAAGTACACAAGTATTTACTGCATATGTTAAAGGTCTGGTCCTGGTAGAAGAAGACCAGCTGGTGGAAGCAGTGTGACGCTTTGACCAACGTTCTGCTGGGAAAGCTTGGGTCCTCCATCCATGTGGACGTTACTTTGACACGTACCTCCTAGCTAAGCATTGCTGCAGACCATCTACACCCTTTCATGGAAACGGCATTCCCTGATGGCTATGGCCTCTTTCAGCAGGATGATGATCTGTGTCACAGAGCAGAAATGGTTCAGGAATGGTTTGAGGAGAACAGCAACCAGTTTGAGGGTCTGAGTTGGCCTCCAAGTTCCCCAGATCTCAGTCCAATCCAGCATCTGTGGGATCTGCTGAACAAACTAGTTTGATCCATGGAGGCCAAACCTCACAACTTCCAGGACTTAGAGGATCTGCTGCTGACATCTCAGATATTTTCACGGAAACCGATAATGCCTGGAGTTAGCTGGCATTTACACACACAAATGATCACATCAGACTGCGTCGTGCAGCGTGTAAACAAGTCGTGTTGTTGCTTGCTGTGCCTGACATAATGATGAGTTGTCATTTTGTCATGATTCATTGCACATGGGTTGGTCACTTTGCAAAAGTGAACCAAATACACACCAAGCAGTACTCAGTGAGTATCTGCACAATGTGAGAATGGGTTTGAAGGCCTATATAAAGGCCCAAAAAAGGCCCCCATTGTTAGTCCAGTGAACAGCATCATGCCGCGTCTATCACATGAACAACGTCTCCGGGCACTGGGTATGGTGGAGGCCGCTTTGAGCTACAGTGATGTATCCAGGCGTATGGGCTGTTCCCAACCCACAATCAGAAGCCTGGTCCAAAGCATGCGCCGACGGATTGCTGCCTGCATCCAAGCAGATGGAGGCCATACTCGGTATTGACTGTTGTGACTTTGTGTTTGGCAGGTGCCGTTTTCTTTTGTGAAATTCTTTATTTTGAAATCATTCTTGAAACTTTAGATTTTTGTTTCTGTATGCCAATATGCTAAACAAATGATTCATAAGAAGAAAATCCAGTTTCATTCAAATGAAAATGATGTTGAAAAATATGGTCTCAAAGTTTTTAATGACTGTCAGTGTATGTGTGTGTAACATACATATGTTTATATGTGTATATATATATATATAAAAATGGGAGAAGAAAGAAAGAAACAAAGAACATGCGGCACCAATCTGTTGTCAGCTTCAGAACTTTTTCTCTAAACATTTGAACTATTGGTGGAGCCGTTCACTCGTACATCTAAACTGAGTCATTCTGTTTTTCTAGGACTCTACAAGTCAAACAAGTTGGAAACTGTACAATGGGCTCCACTTAAAAGCTTGTTTCTATTATCTATTGTATAAAATGTTCATCTTCCATAATTAAATGTGTGAGATAACTGTAGCAGAGTGGAAATGCATAGGAAGTCTAAAGCAGCATAAAATGTCCCTGAAAGCTGAACCTACATGCAGTTTGAGTGCTCTCCCCCAGTCTACAGGTGTATGAACTGTGGGGTGCTTCTACACTCAGTGAGCTCTGTGTTTAACGGTAAATCTCCTGATTAGGCACCAGTGTGTTTACAGGAAGCGTTCATTCACATGAGAACACGTCTTTCTGTGAAATCGCACACTTGTGCTGCATCGCTGACCGTTTTTCCAGCTAGCTGTACTCTTATTAAAGCAGCAAACAGGCCAGAGTTTCAGCTTCCTGGCATCAGACAGGCAGTGATTCCCCCAGATGTGGGCACTGAACATCTGGAGCAGATCTGGGATATACCCAAACATTTTATTTATTTTTAACACACAGCTACAGGTAATTTCAAAACTTGTCAACTATATACAGAAATCCAGACAGAAGAACATTTATCTCTATAATGAGAGAGATTCATGCATTGTACTGTAGCAGCCCGCTGATAAATCTCATAAGAACACCATGAAGGAACGTCACCACAACTAAACCAGAACAGCAAGTGCACAGATGAGTCAGAGCAGGTGTTTCTGTTCTGCTCTTACAAGAAGAACAGGCTGGTGGGACTGCAGATTACCGGCTAAGCAGGACGCTGTGGATAAAAGATCAACGTGTTTTTAGAGAATCGCTGCTTCTTTAAGAGTCCGTGTGATCCGACGCTCCTCAGATCAGGAAGATGATGTCGTCTGCCATCATCACCTGGTTGTCGTCCTGCATACGAGCCAAAGCGACGCGGACTTCGGCCTCCGTGAAGCGATCCTGGCGCTGCTTGTTGATGTCATCCATCAGCGCCGTCATCTTCACCGACTGAGCGTGAGCAGACTGGAAGACGGAGAACAGGGACGACTTGAACTCCTTCAGCCTGTGGAGGGAAAGAAACAGGACAGACCTTAGTTACAGAGATGGACAACAGTCTACAGCAGGAGAGTCCAAGTGGTCCCAGTCCAGGCTCCACATTCAGTCTGACCTCCAGTGGACCGGAGCAGGAAAACCACAGCGACATGAGACACAAAACGACAAAAAAATGAAACAGATGACACAAAAAAACAGACAGAAAAAGAGACAAAAAAAGGTTAAAAGCCAGAAACAAATGAACAAACGACATAAAGTCACAAATGACAAAAACAAGAAACAAAATGACAAAAAGGTAGAAGAACACTAGCGAGACAAAAAAACACCACAAAATGATAAAAATGATACACAAAACAACACTTACAGCAAAACACAGAATTATAAAGACAAAAAAGTAGCGAGACAAGAAGGAAACAAAATGACAAAATACGGGACAAACGATAAAACTCAGAGGAAAAAAACAACAAAAACAGACAAAAATGAGACAAAACAACAAAAGAACAATCTAGTATTTTACCTTCTGATCCAAACAACTTGTCATGGTCTAGAAATGATTTTAAATTTACAGTTTTACTAATTTACAATCTGCAGTTAATGTCTTCTCTGTAATTTTTCCACTCTGAGGGCCGGATTGGACCCTCTGGAGGACCACTTTTGGACCACGGGCCTCATGTTGGACACCCCTGAGATAGAAGCTCCTCATGGAAACAGTCTGAAGAGTGTCGCTGGTTTAAAGGTGCTGGAAATCATTTTAGAAACAACTTCGAGACGTGAATCCATCAGATTTCATGCTGGTGGTGTGAAGAAATGTTCTGTTCAAAGGTTTGGGTTCTGATTTTAGAAAAAAGGAAGTTTGGGCTTAAACAGTTTATAACCAAACATTTTACTTGCTGTCTTCCTCCTCAGCATTTGATCTCAGTGGTGCAGTGACACAAAACAGTGCAAAGAACGAATATTCATGAACTCTCTAACGCTCACCTCTCTGCAGACAGATCGGCGTCTCCGGCCTCCATCGGCTCCTCATCATGCTGTGGTTTGGTCGGTTTCGGGGTGCCGGCCTGAACTGCAGAGCAAAAAGAGCAGAATGAGAAACCTGCATTCTATGAAAACGGTTTCAAACCACAAACATTTATCATCCTGGACTGGATCCAGTTCAGTCATTCAGAGAGTCAAAGTGTGCTTCTTACTCTCAGGGACCTCCTGGTCCTCACTGAAGTCATACGGACTGTAAGGCTCACTGCCCTGGGATCCACGACGCCCCCTACAGGACACACAGCACAATGCAGAAATCTGTTTTAACCATAGACTGTATATAAAGATGGACGTAGCATCTGGCTCCAAAAATGAAGCCCACCAGGAAGTGTCAAAAACTTGCAATATCACGCCGTCCACTAGGGTTGGCTCCAAAAAGCTTTTTCTCCATAGACCCCAATTCATTTTTGGAAAAAATAAAATGTGATAGACTGATGTTCTACAGCTCAGGATTTTTTTCCCGTTAGTTTTCATGGTCAAAATGAGAGATCAGGTGGTCGATCTTAAAATAAATCAATACTGAATTTTAAATAAATCGTTAAAGTTGGTGGAGCCAGGGGGCGTGGCTATACTTGATAGACAGTCGAGTCTGGAATGATTGACAGATCCTTTAGGGCGAGGCTTTCAGCAGTCTGGCTTCAGTCTGGCCCGCCCATAGACTGGTCCTGTCCCTAGTTGCTCTCCGGTCCAGCCTGTTTGATGACGCTTTTTACGTCACTGGCTCCAAATAATCCAAAATGGCGACAGGAAGTAGCAAAATCCGGGCTTCACTTTCTCGGCGTTGAAACCATCGGGTGACATCACGGTTAGTTCACGCCTGGTTTTACCCTGGTGTCCTCCTGCACGTTAGCCGAGCCAGCTACACCCAGGTCTGAAGACACAAGGGTCTACGAACTCTGGACAGGGAGGGAGGCGGGCTAAAAGGTTGTCTATCAAATCCCTCTGCAGCAACTGGGTAGGTATACAACCAATCAACGCAACGAATAGGCTCCTAGAGCGCCGGAAATCAGAGGATACGGTAGTTCGGTGAAGTCTTATTTATACAGTCAATGGGTGAAGCTCAAGTATATTACAGACATGTTAACAGAAAGATTATTCAGAGTCGGTGCTAATGGAGCTCAACGACTGTTGTCGTTTTTGTTGTCGACCCTGGCAGAGAATTAAAATCGTTGCCGTGGGTTGTCTAGCGCGGCGAGGCTACCTGCACGTCACAGTGACCCGTTTTAAAGTTAGAAAATGTAGAAAAAAATATGTTTTCACAGTGAAACTTCACATTTTCTACATTTGTGGTGGAAAAAAAGAAATGTTAAAAATGTTTCTTAAGAACATTCACATAAAAATCAACCAAAAATAAAACTTTCAAGGGAATCTTTTAAGGAATTATTGGAATTTTCTTCCTGAAGGTTTTGCAAATTTTCTGAAATTTGGGGATTTTATTTTTGCTGATTTGTTGGATGTTATTCAGAGGAGGAAACAACAGGTTTGGTAAATGAAGCCACAGGAAACTGCAGCTGTTTATTACTGTGGACAAACAGAGGCAGGGTGAATGAGTCCTACCTCTTCCTCTGAGTTCTCTGTGAGCGCTGGGTGGACACGTCTTCATCCTCGTCCTCCTCTGATCCAGAGTCTCGGTCCTGCCTCGAGCGTTTCTTCTCCTTCTCCAGAACCTGAACAGACAGCAGGAGTTCAGCAGCAGGTTTCTGGTTGTTGTATCGATGCATCAGCAGAAGAACAGGACCGACCTTTTTGAAGTAGGCGAACTGGACGAGCTCCACGGCCACCTCCGAGTCCTGCAGCTCCACGGCTTTGCTCATGCGGGCCTTAGCGTGGGCCGTGGAAAGACGGATCAGAGTCTCCAGAGTACGAGCCGTCACCGGAGAGGTCTGTGGAAGGAGGAGGAACAAACTGGTTCAGACCTGAAGAACCTCCACTGGGATGCACAATAAAATAGTTCTCAACTCATCTGGAAGGATTAGTAAAGAAGAAATAAAATCTAAACAGCATCAGCTGGAGTTTAAACCACCTCACTGTGGCTACAACAGTTCTTAGATCCACGAATGACGTGACGAGCCGTGTGTGTGTCAACACGTGTGTGAACACCAGGATGTGAAATTAACTTTTTAATCCACTGACAGATGTGTCCAAATATGATTCATTCAACAGTAAATGATCATTTAGTGCCTTAAATCTACCAACCACTGCAGGTTAAACCAGGATCTGGCTGCTGCTGGTTTCCCACTGTGGTGTTCCAGTTTGTGGAAATGGGTTGGAGTGTTACAGAATTAGTTTAGGAAGAAATACTGTCAAGTAAAATGTTGAAACATGTTCTAACAACTTTTTAGTAACCGTCACTGTCTCCTGCAATTTCACAGCAACAAATATGCTTAAAATATCGTAATTCTTTTAGAAAAGCTGCCACAAATTCTGACATTTTAGGAACGCGACAATCTGGAGAAATGCAGTGAAATCCTGGAGGGACTGGTTACTGATTCACTGATCATTCCTTGTTGATGTCACTGACTTTTGGTTTTTAAAGGTGTTTTAAATGATCTCTTTTCCTTCTGTCTGTGTCTGAAACCTCCCGCTCACCCTGGCCAGGTCGGCTCCCAGCTGGTCCTGGCTCCTCAGCCTGGAGTACTCCTCTGCGATGTGATTGGCCGCCTCCTCCGTCAGAACGGGCGTCACGGCTTTGGCGATGTGGATGTACTTCCTCATGAACTCCTTACTCACAATCTTATCCCTGAACAACAGAACATAGTCACGGAGAATGACTTCTGTTTTATACAAGCTACGGGGAAAGAAGAAGTTCTTCATGTGGAATTTTCCATCTTAAATCATGAGGGTCCATCTGTTATCTCAGAAACAGTATCTGTGTCATTTTAGCTTGATATATCAACTATTGTCTGAGAAAAAATTGCTTTTAAAAGTAACAATGTGAGATGGAATGAGGCACACGTCCTCAAGTCTTACTTCTTCCTCCTGCTTCCATGCAGCAGGTTGTTGTGTTTCTCGTAGATCTGCAGCTCCTCATGCTCCTCCTCTATGGCGTCTGGGTCTTCTGTAGCCAGAACGTCCACAGTTCCACCTAGAGCCATGGCTGGAGAAACAAAAAGCATACAGATTAGAGAGACCTCTACAGAATCCTGACAGACATGAACAGCTGTAACAGCTCCAGATGTTCAGACCTGCTCCCTCCTGCTCGTGGGGGTCGCGGTATCGGTGCATCCTCAGGACGTGGTCCGAGATCTCACGGTCGTGCTCGGGGTCCATCTGGTCCAGCATGATGAAGAGGAGGTCGAAACGCGACAGCAGAGAGTCCTGGAGGCCGATGTTCTCCATGGGGGTTTTATACTGGTTGTACTGCAGAGACAGGAACAGTTAGACCCGGACCTGTTAGACCTGTACCCGGTAGACCCGCTAGACCTGGACCCGCTAGACCTGGACCCGTTAGATCCATTAGACCTGGATCCGCTAGACCTGGACCTGCTAGACCTAGACCCGTTAAGACCTGGACCCGTTAAGACCTGGACCCGTTAAGACCTGGACCCGTTAAGACCCATTAGACCTGGATCCACTAGACCTGGACCCGTTAGATCCATTAGACCTGGATCCGCTAGACCTGGACCTGCTAGACCTAGACCCGTTAAGACCTGGACCCGTTAAGACCTGGACCCGTTAAGACCTGGACCCGTTAAGACCTGTTAGACCTGGACCCCGTAAAGACCTGGACCCCGTTAAACCTGCTCGACCTGTTAGACTGGGACCCCGTTAGACCCATTAGACCCGTCAGACCTGTTAGACCTGGACCCGTTAGACCGGGACCCGTTAGACCCGTCAGACCTGGACCCGCAGCGGGCCGAGCAGCAGATTACAGCGTGTGAGCAGTTCTTACCCGTCCGTAGACGGGGTTGGCGGCGGCCAGCACGGAGCAGCGGGCGTTGAGCCGGGCGTGGATGCCGGCCTTGGCGATGGTGACGCGGCCCTGCTCCATCACCTCGTGGATGGCCGTGCGGTCCATGTCGGACATCTTGTCGAACTCGTCGATGCAGACGACGCCGCGGTCGCCCAGAACCATAGCGCCCGCCTCCAGACGACGCTCACCTGGAGGATGAAAGACATGACGGCTTTAAAGAGAATCAGAAACAGCTGCTACACTGCTCAGAAACGTTCATCATGTCTTCTTATCGATGCTGTAGTTCTGATTCTTTTGTTCAGACAGAGGTTGATTACCTTCACAGTTTCAGCTCTCACCTTCTTCAGAATCGTCTCCTGGACCAACAAGTATCGTTAGGTCATTGAGATGCTGCTGAAGAAGGCGAGAGCTTTCACTAAAACTGTCAAAGTAATCAGCATCTGTCTGAACAAAAGAACTCAGAACTACAGCCACTAAACTGTCCAACACCAGCAGCCTGAGCTGTTTTAGAGCTCATTTTGCTCCCTTTACTTTGAACATAGATTTCAGAGTTTCACATGCAGTGAAATGTCTGAGCAACACAAAAAGACATAATAGGAACAGACTCTAAAGAAGAAAAATAGAAGGTCCTGTCATTATGGTGCTAAACTCTTCCATACTCAGCTTTTATCCAGATCTCACATCATTAATGAGGTCGTATTTTATATCAGTCTTCATACTGAGGATAAAAATGTATTAAAATTGTTCTGAAAACAGAACTCTGCAGATGTTTCTTATCTGTCCTCATGATGCATAAATAAAGCTCCAGTTCTGCTTTTTCCTGTGATCTAACATTAAACCATCACAGCAGTGATGAGTTACTGAGGAATGGATGCAGAGCTGGAAATAAAACCTCAATACTTTTTCTTGAGGACACTTCATCACACAGATATTGGTTTAGAAAGGTCAGATGTGTAATAAAGACTTTTAGCAGAGCAGAAAGGACGTGAACAGAAGCTGCATCTTTCTGGATCTGAGCTTTAATGAAGAACAAACGAACCCGTCTCCTGATCCGTGGTGACGGCAGCCGTCAGACCGACGCCGGACGAGCCTCGGCCGGTGGTGGGAATGGCTCTGGGAGCCGTGTGGAGAACGTAACGCAGCAGCTGAGATTTGGCCACGGACGGGTCACCTGGAACCAGAGGACACACCTGATGTGAACACCTGACCTTTGAAGTGAAGCAGCGCGTCAGGAGGAGAAGGCTCTCGTACCGATCAGCAGGATGTTGATGTCTCCTCTGATCCTGGAGCCGTTCTCCAGAACCTTCTCCACTCCTCCCAGCAGCATGCACAGGATGGCCTTCTTGATGTACTCGTGTCCGTGGATGCTGGGAGCCAGAGAGCGAGCCAGCTGGTCGAACACGTTCTGAGGAGAACACACACAAAGATACGGTTACCTCACTGAGCATTTCTGGAAAAACATCCACAGCAAGAGAAAGCTGTTTGAAGCACACGTATGTTCCTCTCAACATGGAACTCTGAGGTTCACTGAAGTGCTGATGGAACGTTGGGATGCTGTCCATCGGTGGATTATTATGAGGCTTCTATCTGTTGTGGAGCTGTTCAGAGATCCTGACTGCTGTCATAATATCCTGAAGGTGTTTCCATCGTGGGTGTCCAGTCTACATTTAGGATGAAGCTGTGAACAGATGGAGTCTTACTATGGAGCGAGTCTGAGAGAAGTTCCTGATTTTGGCCACATCATCAGCAGAGAAGTGAGGAGAAACGTCTTTGCTCATCTGTTTGACGTTACAGGCGATCATGATGGTCCTGAGAAGAAACAGAAGAACGTTAGAAACTAAGAGGAGCAACACCAGCCGTTCTGTTCTCCGTTCATCCAACCTGAAGGTCCCAGAGGTGAATCCTCCCTTCTTTCCTGGCAGGCAGCGGTACGTCCCGACCACCTGGACTCGGTCTCCTGGTTTGACCACGTCCACCAGGTCGTTGTCCAGGATGATGTCCACGGAGCGAGGTAGCTGCCCGGCTGGAGCTTTCTCTGGCATCTCCTGCACCGTGATGGTCTGGTGGTCCTTGTAGATGGACAGACCAAACTCCGTCTCCAGAGGGTTGTTCTCCTCGTCCTGGAGGGAGAGAAAAGGAACGCTAATTTACGCAAAGTCTGAAGTTTTTAATTCAGACTTTGCAAATAGACTGCTGTCTCCAGAGTCCTGGTCTTTACCTTGGTGGGGTAAATGGCGCTGGAGGGGAAGGCGTCCAGAGAGGTCATGTCCGTGTACTTCCTCTCCATCGTCTTCTTGGTGGCCGGACAGTAATGGACGCTGCGCACCACTTTGGGACGCACCAGAGAACCTGCAGGACGACGTGGAGAGAAGAATGAGTCTACCTGCCACCACTCCATGCTCTAGACTCCATGGTGGTGCTCCACTCACACTTGGTGATGATGCCCTCCACACAGACCATGCTGCCCAGCAGTCTGGAGGTCAGGGTTCTGGGGGAGACGTGTTTGGACCCGAAGCTTCCCTCCAGGCCGACGAAGAACTCCTCGTACTGTTTGGCGTAGGTGGCGTCCACCGAGGCCACCAGGTCCTTCAGCGCTCGCTGGAACGCCAGCAGCTCCACGAAGGCGTTGTTCATCAGCCTGATGGAGACAGAAGACGTCTGGACTTAATGGAGCATCTTTAGTCGTCATAGAACACACAGAGTCAACATGTGACCAGAACCTCAATCAGAACTTCAGCTGTCAACAATTAAACTAATCACCAACAAGTTTGATAATCAATGAATCCGTAAAAACTCACTGATTCCAGCTTCTTAGATTATGAATATTTTATGATTTCTTCACTCCTCTATGACAGGAAGCTGAAGATTTTTATTTACAGGCTAAACAAGACGTCCGACGGCATCATTCTGGCCTCTGGAAAACTCTGACTGATGCTTTCCCACATTTTATAGAACAAACGACTGATTGATTAACTGAGAAAGTTGCAAAAGCCTTAATCTGTCATTTTAAAATTCTTCAAGTTAAGAGGGTCTATTTTTATCAGAAGGAAACAATATTCTCTGTGACTTCCAGAAAACAAATTCATATTTTGCATGGTTTAGTAAGGGTTTGATTTGGAGCCTGTAAAGGGTCTGAGGTGAAGGAAAACTCTGGTTCTACTCTCAGTCAGTCCATCAGAAGCAAAAAGATCAGGTTTGATATAAAACTGGTTACAAGAGGCCAAGCAGCTGAGAGGATATTTTACTTCCTAGGAATGAGCTATGGCAGCTATTGGCATAAAAATGTAATATCGGTCAATATCATTACCGTTTTTTTTTTGTCTGTCATGAAAACTGATAAAATAATGCCTGGATTTCCAGCATTTACCGACTCAGAGGGAATGAACTGTTATTTGAGACAATTAAAAAAAAGGCATAAATATGTCATTTTTTCCATAATTACAGTTGAAGTAGTTTCCCTATTTTACAGACCATGTTTCCATCGGACAATGCATCCAATGAGGCATCACAATAAAATGAGGCATGATGTGTTAATTCCACCACAGGAGATATGAGAGGTTACCTAGAATTAGCTAAACAGCCCACAGATATCGGTATCGGTTGATATTGGAATCAGAGAGCTGGACAAGATCGACATATCGGTTATTGGCCAGAAAAGCCATTATCGGCCATCCCTACTATGAATACTGATATCTGTCAGAAATAACACACAGCCCTGTAATAATGACGGTAATCAGAGCTGTAAAGGACATTATATCTCAGTGGGTGGGATAGAGATGTACAGACTGTTATTCTGAGCGTTTTACTGTAATGGGAGGTCAGATGGTGGATCTACTGAACTCATGAAGCTCTAACAAAGCCCTGTGGTTCCTACTTGGCAGCTCGGGCCTCGTTCCTCCTCCTCAGGTCGTTGATGTTGATGATGAGTCGAGCTTTATTCTCGCTGATCATGTCCCGGACTTTGCTCTGGTAGATCCCCTGGTCCTGCTGCAGGTCGGACAGGAGAAAGGAGCATTTCAGCCCAAACTGTTCTCACTCACAACTAGCTCCACGGCAAATTAATCCCACTAACTATCACCCAAACGCTTTATATTTACACCAGAAACTTGCACACTGATGAGATTTAACGACACTAACCAATTTAGCTTCAGCTCTTTTGTAGTGGCCGCATGGTTTCTGCTTCAGTCTCTACAATAAACTTGGTAAAAATCAGACTTACGTCGTCGTCCAGGAAGTCCAGGTAGTCCCTCTGAGCCTCCCTCATCTCCTGGTCATCTACCATGTCGGTCGCCATTATTTCCGATCACTTTTTCTGCTTTAAAGCCGCTAAAATGAAGAAAATCGCTCCGCTTTCAGCTGCTTCTGTCCGCTGCTGTCCGTCCGCTCCACTGAAGGAGTTTCGCGCCACTGCGTGCCGGCTACAAGCCCAGCGTGAGACGTGATTGGTTGACACGGCACGCAAGCTTTACGTATTCCGCGGGTAAACTGTACCAACGTACCAATAGGATCCTTGTGTGGCCACGTGGCCCCTCCCACAATAAGAACTCCCGCGAAAACACACAGGAAGAGGTGCGCTGAGAAAAAAGCAGGAAAAGCTGAAGAAATGTGGGTTTTCTTTGTTTCTCCAGGAGATGGCGCCATAAACAGAGTTTTTATAGAGCCCCTATATTATCAACCTGCTTCGGGAATAAAAACATGACGTCATCTCAACCCAGAAACGCCACATTGAAAGAGACCATTTATTTAATTACCTAATGCCAGGTCAGTTCAGGTCATAAAAACACTACAGGTATGATTCTTCTACAGACATGTTGCTGAAGAAAAAACAAAACATCTTAATCACTTCCATAACTGTCATATATGATATTCATATTTGATGGGCAATTTTATAAAATATATGATCTTAACCATAACATTTGAATTGTATGATATACCCTAATCTAGGACCTGCACCTTTACATATATATATATATATATATATATATATATATATATATATATATATATATATATATATATATATATATATATATATATAAGCATTTTTTGTCATATTATATTATATTATAGGGACGACATCCCATCCCTCCTGTCCTGGCTTCCCTCCACCGGCTTCCTGTTGGATTTAGAATTGATTTTAAGATTTAGGGTTAGGGTTAGCCTTTTCAAGCTCGTCAGAGTCTAACCCGAGCTCCATTTGTGATCTGTTGACCCCGTATGATCCTCAGATCCTCAGGTGGATCCTTCTGGTCATTCCAAAGTTTAACTCTGAAGGTGACCAACTGTTCTCCATTTTAATCCTCAATCTTGTTCTTTAATTTTCAAACTTCCTCGTTCCCTTGTTGTTGCGAGTGCTAATCTATATCATTATTCATTTAATTTATTATCATTTTTACTATTTATTGTAACTGACGGCTCTGGTCTCCTTTATCTTGTCTGATTGTTTCATGTTTTTACTGTAAAGCTCTTTATTGTGAACACTGTTCTTAAGGCTGCTATAGAAATAAAGTTATCACTTTTTTTCATGATGGTTTTACAGGGTTAAACATACATATTTTCTGTCTCATGTATCCTCTTATATTTAGTTTAAATTTGAGTAGTTTGAGCAGCAAAAATTAAGAATTTTGATCATAATAAGCAACAATAACAAACTATTCATTTCTATGAAGTTTTTTAAAAAAATGCAGTTTAATGCACACTGACTCCTGTCTTCAGTTCCAGCAGAATCTCATCACATCTTAATCCAAGCAGGAAATAAAACCTAATAGACAGGTCCAAGCTAGGAAAAAATGGCCAATTTTTCCTGTCAAGGTTTTCTCAGTGGATTCTGGTACACAAAGACATCCATCCATCCATCCATCCATCCATCCATCCATCCATCCATCCACCGCTTTATTCTCACTAGGGTCATGGGGGGTGCTGGAGTCTATCCCAGCAGACTGAAGGCAGGGGACACCCTGGACAGGTCACCAGTCTGTCACAGGGCTACATATACAGACACACAATCACACTCACATTCACACCTACGGACAATTTAGAGGAACCAATTAACCTCAGCATGTTTTTGGACTGTGGGAGGAAGCCAGAGTACCCGGAGAAAACCCACGCATGCACAGGGAGAACATGCAAACTCCATGCAGAAAGATCCCAGGCCGGGATTTGAACCGGGGATCTTCTTGCTGCAAGGACAAAGTGCTAACCACTACTTCACTGTGCAGCCCAGACTCAAACACAGCCGGGAAAAAAGCAAATAAATAAATAAACAACAAAAATATATATATGTAAACCCAAATATAGAAAAGATAACAAAATAAAATTAAAGTAAAAAATATTTAAAAAAGATATAGAAAAAAATGGGAATTTTACACACACACACACACACATATATATACACATATATATATATATATATATATATATATATGTTAGGTTTTACAGGGTTAACTGTTCTCACACTCCGATTCCTGCACGGAATAAAAAACAATGCACATGTAAAGTTATTTTTAAAAAACTTTATAGAAATGAATAGTGTATTATTGTTGCTTATTAGGATCAAAATTCTAAATTTTTGCTGCTCAAACTACTCAAATTTAAACTAAATATAAGAGAATACATGAGACAGAAACTGTGTATGTTTAACCTTGTATACTGCAGTCAATTCCGCCTGAAATTTCTACTGAAGACGTACCCAAAGTAAATTGAATGCTGTTCTTGAACCGTTTGGAGTGCATGCATGGTTCTGGTCTCATTTGAAAGCTGACAACCTGAATTTTCACCCAGTGCAGTCAGAATTACTCTACGTCAGGGGTCGGCAACCTTTAACACTCAAAGAGCCATTTCGACCCGTTTCCCACAGAAAAGAAAACACCGGGAGCCACAAAATCCTTTTGGCATTTAAAATGAAGACAACACTGCATATATCACTTTTTTTTTTTTTTTTTACCTCTATGCCCTTGTTAATCAGTCGTAATTAATTAATTACAAAGCCTCTAATTAGATTCATTTTTTAAAATTGTGTCCTACCACTAATATTTATCTTACCTGGTTAATGTCATTTTTGCTCCTGGACCTCATATGTTACGTATTGTTAGCTGGAAATCAATATTTTGCTTGTGTCTATTTAACTTGTAAAATCTATTTATCTTAAGCTAATAACTTTTCTACGGTAAGTCGCTGTTCTATTTTCCAAGACGACACTCCTCTGACTCTCTGACCTGCTGCCGTGTTCTTGCGAGTAACGTGTATTACCCTATCATGAGTACTTTTGAATCAAAGACAAGACGTGTCTTTCTTGGAGTGGAGCTTTAATATACAGGCTTGCCATTCTTGAGTACAAAACGATGTGAAACTACAGGTGTTGCTTCTCCATCTCCTCTGCATCAACCTTCCGCTCTCATGCATAGTCATGTCCCAGCCAGAGGAAAACCCCAGCAGCACATCCGGTGGAGTGACGTGTCAAAATAAGAGCGGTAATTTCACAATAAAACGCTCTATATTAAAATGCATTGAAACGCGCCTGAAAGGCAGAGCAATTTATTTTCCAAAGTTACAGGGAGCCACAACAGAGGGCTGAAAGAGCCGCATGCGGCTCCGGAGCCGCGGGTTGCCGACCCCTGCTCTAAGTGCTACCGGGACAGAGTATTTTATGTTGGAACACACTGAATTAGGATGAATTTGTTTTCCGCCTAAATTATTTCCCTAATAAAACACCTGAAGACAAGTGTGGCAGCACTGTGAGAGCTTGAAAACACAATAGGACAACAGCCTGGGGTCTTACCCAGTTCAGGTCAAAATTTCATAGCAAGACTACAAGAAATGAGTGTTTCACACGTTTTTGTAGGGCTACGCCCAGGCGTTGCCCATTTGGCACAGCCTTGGCACACTGGATAAAACAGGCTGCTATTCTTCAACGCTTCAACCTACAGTTATAAATTTGGGCTCTACGGAAAGCTTACACTCTGAGGTATCATATCCTATATTCAGATTCACTATTAGAATTACTCACGTTTATGAAAATTGATGTATAAACATGTAATAACACCATTTGCCAAACTTTTTGCACAGAAAAGAGTCAAAAGAAGTGCTAGATGTTATAAATTGTTTTTATAAGTCAAACAAGATAGTATTTACAATTATCAATGACAAATAGTAAAAACATCAAATATAATAATAACATGCTAATAAACTACAACAAAACAGTATTTACAATAAAACACAACCTATTTACAAATGTCAACATGAAACTACTTCCAAAAACTGTTGGCAACATGCCAGTCATTGTAGCAATCCCGTCCAGCCAGGAAGCAAAGCGGAACATCACAGGTGACACACTTCACGGGTGTCTTCTTGTGGCAGTTTCTGCACTTCAGCCGGCCGGCAGTGCTGTTCCCACTAATATAGATCACCCTGTGAGGAGCAGGAGCAGGAGCAGGAGCAGGAGCAGGGCCTTGGACCGGCTTGTCTGTGGGGGCAGAACCCATCCTTGCCAGGTCCCGTGAAAGGGTCTCCCTAAATGCCTTCTGGTTCATCGGCACCTGTCCTTTAGCAATGGCGAGCTCCTTGTGGAGGAGAAAGGCATTCACGATGGCGATGTCCAGAAAATGAAAAAAGAATGTTTTGTACCACTTCCTGGTTTTGTGGAGGACCTTGTAGAACCCTATGAGGGCATCCGACAGGTCCACTCCACCCATGTGCCTGGATGGACAGAAGAAGAACACCGTGAGAAAAAAATACACTAAGACATACATATCAAGCATATAAATTACTACATTTCATATGACATGAAACACTGTTGAATATAGTACATACTGGTTGTAGTCTTTGACCACTGGCGGAACCGGGATGTCTTTCACTTCCCACTGCCCATCTGCACTCCGGATTCGCCGTTTGATAGTCTCCCCTGCGTGTGCTTGGTGGAGTGTTGAGCAGAGGGAGACATCCCTAGTGTCTCTCCACTGAACATAGAGGAGGGAGTCCTTCCTGATCCATCTCACACTGCCACGGGGAGACTTGGAATCCAGGCTGTTCTCTGTGGTTCTGGGAAACCCGATCAGATTTGTCCGAATGGTGCCGCATGCCCAGACCTTCATCTTTAGCAGGTCTTGAAAGAGTGTGGTACTGGTGTAGAAGTTGTCCACGAAGAGCTTGTAGCCTGTGCCCAGCAACTGGGGCTTTAGCAGCTCCATTACCGACTCATAACTGATTCCTTTCCCTGTGTTAACTGTTGACTTTCCCTGATAGACAAAGAAGTCCCAGGTATATCCAGCCTTGGAGTCTGCCAAGACAAAAAGCTTGTAGCCCCATTTCACAGGCTTGCGCTTCATGTACTGTTTCAGTCCAATCCTCGCTTTTGAAGCAACCATCCTCTCATCAATGGCAATCTCCTGGTTAGGATGATAGTTTCTCTTGCAGGCCTCCCTCATGTCATCATATAGGGGCTTTATTTTTCCGAGACGATCAAAGGCTGCAGTGCCTCTTCTCCCCTCATTCTCAGCATCCATTGCCGCACTATTGAGATGGAGCGCCCAGGTCATTTTCCTGAACTTCCGTCCTGCCATGACTCTTTTCGGAAATGGTAAACTGTACAGATCATCCCCCCGCCAGTAATCTGTATAGGATGAGCACTTCACCACACCCATGTAAATCGCCACTGATATGAAGGAAAACATATCCCGTAAGTCAATGTTTGTCCATGGATGTGAGGGCGTGGAGTAATGCGCAGAGCCATGTTCATTTGTGTTTTTCACAATGGGAAGCAAAACATCGTTGCTGAAAAAGAGCTGGAAAAGTTGGACAGGTGTGTAATTTTCTGTCATGATGAGCTGGGGTCCTGGGGTGCGGTTAGGACAAAAGATTATCCGTGGTGGCTCTATGTCAGGAACGTCCACATCATTCCATCTCTCAGCTAATGTGCTGGCTTGGTCACTGGGGCTTGGGCTTGTTCTTATTATTTCTCCCCTCCCCCTTCCCCTTCCCCTTCCCCTTCCCCTTCCTCTGCCACTCCACCGCTTCGGACTTTTGGCTGGAGTTAGGGAAATGGTCTCCTCTTCTCCAGAGGTACTGTCCTCTTGCCCGTAGACCCCTGCTGTGCTTGGCTCCCAGTCTTCATCAGACTGTGATGATGGGCTGTTGTATGAAGATAAGCAAATAACATTGATTTACAACTAGATAAAACTTTACCAATGTTCCAGTATTCAGCATTTCTACATCTTACAGTCTCACAGGTAAGTAATTCACTCTGTGAAACAGAGAGACACACACCTCCCCCCAGGTGACAACACCTCCCCCCAGGTGAGGGTCGAATAAACAAAGAAAACAGGATTTTCTCCGAAATAACTCTTACTGCTGTCAAACAGATACTATACTGTAATATAATGTAGTATGATAATTTATACTATGGTGTAAAATAAAACAATAAAAAACATTATATTGTGTACATAAATACGAAACAATATAATATTATACTATAAAAAAACAATTCTGAGTACTTGCTTATCGAGTGTGATGTCTTTCCCCTCTAACAAAAAATCCTCTGCTTCTCAGTCGACGACACTTCACCGTCTTCCTCCAGCTTGTCGTCTCTGGATTCATCACTTTGTCTGCGTGTGCAGACTTCTACCAACTCTTCAATAGTATATTTTCGTTTTTCAGTCTGTTTGGACATTATTTTCACTCCAAAAACTCAAAAACAACTCAAAAAAACAACTAGAAAAACTAAAGCACTATTGCTAACACAGGACGCACGCGGAGAGCAGCAGTAGCTAGATACAGGCGTCTGTCTTACGCACGGATTAACGCACAGATCTGCTGGAAAACTCCTGCGTCGTTCCATATCATGCCGCATATCGTTTTCAGCAACTCATTGGCTACAACACCTGTCAATCAAAAGTTTCCTCAAACGTGATTTGCTCAGTCACTACCGGGGGGAAGGGGTCGTGGCCCCTTTTGTCATTGTAGTCAACGGTTGGCTGTTCAGCCCTGGAAGGCCGACCAAAGTTACGAGATTGGTTGAAATGAGGTGTCAGTCAAAAGGTTAGAGTTCAGCGGCCATTTTCAGAACAAAAGATCGCTAATATCTTACTTGTAAATAAATATATGAAGAGAAATACAGGGAATATGGGATGCGCAGAGTGAGGTGCAGGTGCACGAAAACTAGCTATTTGTGGATTATTTACCGATTTCAAGACATGTTTTGGACAAAATATTTTACTGGCTCGTTTTGTCTGGATGTCCAAGGTTGGATTATGGCCGTTTTTGTGGAATATTTTCATCTGTGACTAGTTATGAGCCTTCAAAGGTGAGTTGTGCTGTTTAGGTTATTTGTTGTTTGTCGGACAAATGTGCTTTTCTCACCCGCTGTGGTAATCACATCTGAAAGTGGTTTATACCGGCAGATTCATGAGAATCTAAGCTTTCCATCGGCGTATAGTGTTTGTATCATCGAGTTTGCAGCTTCGGCCAATTAAGCAAAGTACTTTTGCACATCTCAAAACGGCCTGAATGCAGGCCACTGAAGATTAAGTTTATAACCAAACATTTTACTTGCTGTCTTCCTCCTCAGCATTTGATCTCAGTGGTGCAGTGACACAAAGTGCAAAGAATGAATATTCATGACCTATTCTGACTCACTGAACTCTTCTAACCCTCACCTCTCTGCAAACAGATCGGCCTCCATCGGCGCCTCCATCGGCGCCTCCATCGGCGCCTCCATCGGCGCCTCCATCGGCGCCTCCATCGGCGCCTCCATCGGCGCCTCCATCGGCGCCTCCATCGGCGCCTCCATCGGCGCCTCCATCGGCGCCTCCATCGGCCCCTCCATCGGCGCCTCCATCGGCGCCTCCATCGGCCCCTCCATCGGCCCCTCCATCGGCCCCTCCATCGGCCCCTCCATCGGCCCCTCCATCGGCCCCTCCATCGGCCCCTCCATCGGCCCCTCCATCGGCCCTCCATCGGCGCCTCCATCGGCGCCTCCATCGGCCCCTCCATCGGCGCCTCCATCGGCGCCTCCATCGGCGCCTCCATCGGCGCCTCCATCGGCCCCTCCATCGGCCCCTCCATCGGCGCCTCCATCGGCGCCTCCATCGGCGCCTCCATCGGCGCCTCCATCGGCCCCTCCATCGGCCCCTCCATCGGCCCCTCCATCGGCCCCTCCATCGGCCCCTCCATCGGCCCCTCCATCGGCCCCTCCATCGGCCCCTCCATCGGCCCCTCCATCGGCCCCTCATCCTCCTGTGGTTTGGTCGGTTTCGGGGTGCTGGCCTGAACTGCAGAGCAAAAAGAGCAGAATGAGAAACCTGCATTCTTTGAAACCAGTGAGGATTTAAAGTCCTGAAAATGGTTTCAAACCACAAATACTCATCATCCTGGACTGGATCCAGTTCAGTCATTCAGAAAGTCAAAGTGTGCTTCTTACTTTCAGTCACCTCCTGGTCCTCACTGAAGTCATACGGACTGTAAGGCTCACTGCCCTGGGATCCATGACGTCCCCTACAGGACACACACAGCGCTCGATTTAGACAGTCGCCAGGTCGCCGCGAGCGCCAGGAATCATGGGAGGTTGATGACATCATACAAAGTGGCTGCCTCCATGAAGAAAAGATGATCGGCGGTTCAGCTCGATCGAGCGCTCGATTTAGACGGTCGCCATTTGCAACGTTTTTAGTCTAAACGTCTAAATCGAGCGCTGACACAGCACGCTATTACTGCAGAAATCTGTTTTACCCTGGTGTCATCCTGCACATCACAGTGACCCGTTTTAAAGTTAGAAAATGTAGAAAAAAATATGTTTTCACAGTGAAACTTCACATTTTCTACATTTGTGGTGGAAAAAAAGAAATGTTAAAAATGTTTCTTAAGAACATTCACATAAAAATCAACCAAAAATAAAACTTTCAAGGGAATCTTTTAAGGAATTATTGGAATTTTCTTCCTGAAGGTTTTGCAAATTTTCTGAAATTTGGGGATTTTATTTTTGCTGATTTGTTGGATGTTATTCAGAGGAGGAAACAACAGGTTTGGTAAATGAAGCCACAGGAAACTGCAGCTGTTTATTACTGTGGACAAACAGAGGCAGGGTGAATGAGTCCTACCTCTTCCTCTGAGTTCTCTGTGAGCGCTGGGTGGACACGTCTTCATCCTCGTCCTCCTCTGATCCAGAGTCTCGGTCCTGCCTCGAGCGTTTCTTCTCCTTCTCCAGAACCTGAACAGACAGCAGGAGTTCAGCAGCAGGTTTCTGGTTGTTGTATCGATGCATCAGCAGAAGAACAGGACCGACCTTTTTGAAGTAGGCGAACTGGACGAGCTCCACGGCCACCTCCGAGTCCTGCAGCTCCACGGCTTTGCTCATGCGGGCCTTAGCGTGGGCCGTGGAAAGACGGATCAGAGTCTCCAGAGTACGAGCCGTCACCGGAGAGGTCTGTGGAAGGAGGAGGAACAAACTGGTTCAGACCTGAAGAACCTCCACTGGGATGCACAATAAAATAGTTCTCAACTCATCTGGAAGGATTAGTAAAGAAGAAATAAAATCTAAACAGCATCAGCTGGAGTTTAAACCACCTCACTGTGGCTACAACAGTTCTTAGATCCACGAATGACGTGACGAGCCGTGTGTGTGTCAACACGTGTGTGAACACCAGGATGTGAAATTAACTTTTTAATCCACTGACAGATGTGTCCAAATATGATTCATTCAACAGTAAATGATCATTTAGTGCCTTAAATCTACCAACCACTGCAGGTTAAACCAGGATCTGGCTGCTGCTGGTTTCCCACTGTGGTGTTCCAGTTTGTGGAAATGGGTTGGAGTGTTACAGAATTAGTTTAGGAAGAAATACTGTCAAGTAAAATGTTGAAACATGTTCTAACAACTTTTTAGTAACCGTCACTGTCTCCTGCAATTTCACAGCAACAAATATGCTTAAAATATCGTAATTCTTTTAGAAAAGCTGCCACAAATTCTGACATTTTAGGAACGCGACAATCTGGAGAAATGCAGTGAAATCCTGGAGGGACTGGTTACTGATTCACTGATCATTCCTTGTTGATGTCACTGACTTTTGGTTTTTAAAGGTGTTTTAAATGATCTCTTTTCCTTCTGTCTGTGTCTGAAACCTCCCGCTCACCCTGGCCAGGTCGGCTCCCAGCTGGTCCTGGCTCCTCAGCCTGGAGTACTCCTCTGCGATGTGATTGGCCGCCTCCTCCGTCAGAACGGGCGTCACGGCTTTGGCGATGTGGATGTACTTCCTCATGAACTCCTTACTCACAATCTTATCCCTGAACAACAGAACATAGTCACGGAGAATGACTTCTGTTTTATACAAGCTACGGGGAAAGAAGAAGTTCTTCATGTGGAATTTTCCATCTTAAATCATGAGGGTCCATCTGTTATCTCAGAAACAGTATCTGTGTCATTTTAGCTTGATATATCAACTATTGTCTGAGAAAAAATTGCTTTTAAAAGTAACAATGTGAGATGGAATGAGGCACACGTCCTCAAGTCTTACTTCTTCCTCCTGCTTCCATGCAGCAGGTTGTTGTGTTTCTCGTAGATCTGCAGCTCCTCATGCTCCTCCTCTATGGCGTCTGGGTCTTCCGTAGCCAGAACGTCCACAGTTCCACCTAGAGCCATGGCTGGAGAAACAAAAAGCATACAGATTAGAGAGACCTCTACAGAATCCTGACAGACATGAACAGCTGTAACAGCTCCAGATGTTCAGACCTGCTCCCTCCTGCTCGTGGGGGTCGCGGTATCGGTGCATCCTCAGGACGTGGTCCGAGATCTCACGGTCGTGCTCGGGGTCCATCTGGTCCAGCATGATGAAGAGGAGGTCGAAACGCGACAGCAGAGAGTCCTGGAGGCCGATGTTCTCCATGGGGGTTTTATACTGGTTGTACTGCAGAGACAGGAACAGTTAGACCCGGACCTGTTAGACCTGTACCCGGTAGACCCGCTAGACCTGGACCCGCTAGACCTGGACCCGTTAGATCCATTAGACCTGGATCCGCTAGCCCTGGACCTGCTAGACCTAGACCCGTTAAGACCTGGACCCGTTAAGACCTGGACCCGTTAAGACCTGGACCCGTTAAGACCCATTAGACCTGGATCCACTAGACCTGGACCCGTTAGATCCATTAGACCTGGATCCGCTAGACCTGGACCTGCTAGACCTAGACCCGTTAAGACCTGGACCCGTTAAGACCTGGACCCGTTAAGACCTGGACCCGTTAAGACCTGTTAGACCTGGACCCCGTAAAGACCTGGACCCCGTTAAACCTGCTAGACCTGTTAGACTGGGACCCCGTTAGACCCGCTAGACCTGTTACACCGGGACCCCGTAAAGACCTGGACCCCGTTAGACCCGCTAGACCGGGACCATGTTAGACCCGTTAGACCTGGACCCCATTAGACCCGTCAGACCTGTTAGACCTGGACCCGTTAGACCGGGACCCGTTAGACCCATTAGACCCGTCAGACCTGGACCCGCAGCGGGCCGAGCAGCAGATTACAGCGTGTGAGCGGTTCTTACCCGTCCGTAGACGGGGTTGGCGGCGGCCAGCACGGAGCAGCGGGCGTTGAGCCGGGCGTGGATGCCGGCCTTGGCGATGGTGACGCGGCCCTGCTCCATCACCTCGTGGATGGCCGTGCGGTCCATGTCGGACATCTTGTCGAACTCGTCGATGCAGACGACGCCGCGGTCGCCCAGAACCATAGCGCCCGCCTCCAGACGACGCTCACCTGGAGGATGAAAGACATGACGGCTTTAAAGAGAATCAGAAACAGCTGCTACACTGCTCAGAAACGTTCATCATGTCTTCTTATCGATGCTGTAGTTCTGATTCTTTTGTTCAGACAGAGGTTGATTACCTTCACAGTTTCAGCTCTCACCTTCTTCAGAATCGTCTCCTGGACCAACAAGTATCGTTAGGTCATTGAGATGCTGCTGAAGAAGGCGAGAGCTTTCACTAAAACTGTCAAAGTAATCAGCATCTGTCTGAACAAAAGAACTCAGAACTACAGCCACTAAACTGTCCAACACCAGCAGCCTGAGCTGTTTTAGAGCTCATTTTGCTCCCTTTATTTTGAACATAGATTTCAGAGTTTCACATGCAGTGAAATGTCTGAGCAACACAAAAAGACATAATAGGAACAGACTCTAAAGAAGAAAAATAGAAGGTCCTGTCATTATGGTGCTAAACTCTTCCATACTCAGCTTTTATCCAGATCTCACATCATTAATGAGGTCGTATTTTATATCAGTCTTCATACTGAGGATAAAAATGTATTAAAATTGTTCTGAAAACAGAACTCTGCAGATGTTTCTTATCTGTCCTCATGATGCATAAATAAAGCTCCAGTTCTGCTTTTTCCTGTGATCTAACATTAAACCATCACAGCAGTGATGAGTTACTGAGGAATGGATGCAGAGCTGGAAATAAAACCTCAATACTTTTTCTTGAGGACACTTCATCACACAGATATTGGTTTAGAAAGGTCAGATGTGTAATAAAGACTTTTAGCAGAGCAGAAAGGACGTGAACAGAAGCTGCATCTTTCTGGATCTGAGCTTTAATGAAGAACAAACGAACCCGTCTCCTGATCCGTGGTGACGGCAGCCGTCAGACCGACGCCGGACGAGCCTCGGCCGGTGGTGGGAATGGCTCTGGGAGCCGTGTGGAGAACGTAACGCAGCAGCTGAGATTTGGCCACGGACGGGTCACCTGGAACCAGAGGACACACCTGATGTGAACACCTGACCTTTGAAGTGAAGCAGCGCGTCAGGAGGAGAAGGCTCTCGTACCGATCAGCAGGATGTTGATGTCTCCTCTGATCCTGGAGCCGTTCTCCAGAACCTTCTCCACTCCTCCCAGCAGCATGCACAGGATGGCCTTCTTGATGTACTCGTGTCCGTGGATGCTGGGAGCCAGAGAGCGAGCCAGCTGGTCGAACACGTTCTGAGGAGAACACACACAAAGATACGGTTACCTCACTGAGCATTTCTGGAAAAACATCCACAGCAAGAGAAAGCTGTTTGAAGCACACGTATGTTCCTCTCAACATGGAACTCTGAGGTTCACTGAAGTGCTGATGGAACGTTGGGATGCTGTCCATCGGTGGATTATTATGAGGCTTCTATCTGTTGTGGAGCTGTTCAGAGATCCTGACTGCTGTCATAATATCCTGAAGGTGTTTCCATCGTGGGTGTCCAGTCTACATTTAGGATGAAGCTGTGAACAGATGGAGTCTTACTATGGAGCGAGTCTGAGAGAAGTTCCTGATTTTGGCCACATCATCAGCAGAGAAGTGAGGAGAAACGTCTTTGCTCATCTGTTTGACGTTACAGGCGATCATGATGGTCCTGAGAAGAAACAGAAGAACGTTAGAAACTAAGAGGAGCAACACCAGCCGTTCTGTTCTCCGTTCATCCAACCTGAAGGTCCCAGAGGTGAATCCTCCCTTCTTTCCTGGCAGGCAGCGGTACGTCCCGACCACCTGGACTCGGTCTCCTGGTTTGACCACGTCCACCAGGTCGTTGTCCAGGATGATGTCCACGGAGCGAGGTAGCTGCCCGGCTGGAGCTTTCTCTGGCATCTCCTGCACCGTGATGGTCTGGTGGTCCTTGTAGATGGACAGACCAAACTCCGTCTCCAGAGGGTTGTTCTCCTCGTCCTGGAGGGAGAGAAAAGGAACGCTAATTTACGCAAAGTCTGAAGTTTTTAATTCAGACTTTGCAAATAGACTGCTGTCTCCAGAGTCCTGGTCTTTACCTTGGTGGGGTAAATGGCGCTGGAGGGGAAGGCGTCCAGAGAGGTCATGTCCGTGTACTTCCTCTCCATCGTCTTCTTGGTGGCCGGACAGTAATGGACGCTGCGCACCACTTTGGGACGCACCAGAGAACCTGCAGGACGACGTGGAGAGAAGAATGAGTCTACCTGCCACCACTCCATGCTCTAGACTCCATGGTGGTGCTCCACTCACACTTGGTGATGATGCCCTCCACACAGACCATGCTGCCCAGCAGTCTGGAGGTCAGGGTTCTGGGGGAGACGTGTTTGGACCCGAAGCTTCCCTCCAGGCCGACGAAGAACTCCTCGTACTGTTTGGCGTAGGTGGCGTCCACCGAGGCCACCAGGTCCTTCAGCGCTCGCTGGAACGCCAGCAGCTCCACGAAGGCGTTGTTCATCAGCCTGATGGAGACAGAAGACGTCTGGACTTAATGGAGCATCTTTAGTCGTCATAGAACACACAGAGTCAACATGTGACCAGAACCTCAATCAGAACTTCAGCTGTCAACAATTAAACTAATCACCAACAAGTTTGATAATCAATGAATCCGTAAAAACTCACTGATTCCAGCTTCTTAGATTATGAATATTTTATGATTTCTTCACTCCTCTATGACAGGAAGCTGAAGATTTTTATATACAGGCTAAACAAGACGTCCGACGGCATCATTCTGGCCTCTGGAAAACTCTGACTGATGCTTTCCCACATTCCAACAATCTGGAAGAGACGCGGTGACGTCATACATCAGCTTCTGTGAGGACAGCTGTGTAACTTCACACACCAGGGTGATTTACAACAACAACAACAAACCGTGGTTCACTGCAAAGGCTTGCAAAAAATAACCAATTACAAGCCATTGTCCCCCCCACTCCACCAACGACCTGCGCCAAGCAAACCAGTTGAATGAGTTCTACTGTCGCTTTGAAAGACAATGGTCAGCTGTCGACCCCATCCCCCCCCATTTCACACCTCCAGCCCACCTCTTCATACAGGCCCCATACCCCCTCCCCCCAACGCTGAGAGATGGCCTCAAGCATCTGAGATTGCCTGTGTCAAGCCTTCTTAATTAAGAAGTGTCTGATTGCACGGGGACATGAGCCACAACAGCCTGCATCCCCACCTCATGCTGACCATGATGGCACCAACATCTGCCAGAGGTGTATGGTGTTTCTGCACATACCTTATCTATTTTAACCATATTTCTTAAATCTCTTTAATTACAATTTTATTTTATGTATCTTTACTTGCACCAAGAGCACCAGAGAAAATTCCTTGTACGTGTAAAAACCTACTTGGCAATAAAACCGATTCTGATTCTGACTTTATAGAACAAACGACTGATTGATTAACCGAGAAACTTGTAAAAGCCTTAATCTGTCATTTTAAAATTCTTCAAGCTAAGAGGGTCTATTTTTATCAGAAGGAAACAATATTCTCTGTGACTTCCAGAAAACAAATTCATATTTTGCATGGTTTAGTAAGGGTTTGATTTGGAGCCTGTAAAGGGTCTGAGGTGAAGGAAAACTCTGGTTCTACTCTCAGTCCATCCATCAGAAGCAAAAAGATCAGGTTTGATATAAAACTGGTTACAAGAGACTGTTATGTGCTTGGAGCACATGATTTTGTTTCCTTTTATTTTTTGTCTAGTTTTTGTTTAAATAAATATTGTCTTCTGTTTGGACATTGCTTTTCTGATGTTTTTGTGTTCAGTAATTAAGTAGTTTTTTTTACTTTATTGATTAGCGCGGCGGCCCTTTAAAAGGCTGTGGGCAGGGGAACACTCTCATTCTCTCCTCCTCACTGCAGCTGCAGAGCTCCACACCTTGTGTGCTCCTCCCTCTGATGATCTGGCCACATGGCTCTGGCCACACCATGTTAGCCGGTTAGCCCTTTGGTCTGCAGCCACACTATGTATTTTTATGTATTTTTGTTAGTGTCTTGTAAGCCCATGTGGGCTGGGCACAAATGTGCATGACACTTTAATAAAATCAAATCAATCATATCTCAGTGGGTGGGATAGAGATGTACAGACTGTTATTCTGAGCGTTTTACTGTAATGGGAGGTCAGATGGTGGATCTACTGAACTCATGAAGCTCTAACAAAGCCCTGTGGTTCCTACTTGGCAGCTCGGGCCTCGTTCCTCCTCCTCAGGTCGTTGATGTTGATGATGAGTCGAGCTTTATTCTCGCTGATCATGTCCCGGACTTTGCTCTGGTAGATCCCCTGGTCCTGCTGCAGGTCGGACAGGAGAAAGGAGCATTTCAGCCCAAACTGTTCTCACTCACAACTAGCTCCACGGCAAATTAATCCCACTAACTATCACCCAAACGCTTTATATTTACACCAGAAACTTGCACACTGATGAGATTTAACGACACTAACCAATTTAGCTTCAGCTCTTTTGTAGTGGCCGCATGGTTTCTGCTTCAGTCTCTACAATAAACTTGGTAAAAATCAGACTTACGTCGTCGTCCAGGAAGTCCAGGTAGTCCCTCTGAGCCTCCCTCATCTCCTGGTCATCTACCATGTCGGTCGCCATTATTTCCGATCACTTTTTCTGCTTTAAAGCCGCTAAAATGAAGAAAATCGCTCCGCTTTCAGCTGCTTCTGTCCGCTGCTGTCCCTCCGCTCCACTGAAGGAGTTTCACGCCACTCCGTGTATCTATTAGCCTAGCCACGCTACACCCATGTTTCTGAAGGCACAAGGGTCTAGGCACGCTCGACAGGGAGGGAGGCGGGCTAAAAGGTTGTCTATCAAATCACTCTGCAGCAATTGGGTAGGTATACAACCAATCAACGCAACGAATAGGCTGACGTAGTTCCGAGAGCACCGGCGGATTGTGGCTAAGTCCCATTAGCTTCCCAACCAGCGGAGCCAACTGGTATATTAAAGATTTGCCATATCCCGTCGGCATAAGTCCAAATACGTCTTTCTTCTCAATGAAACACTTCAGTGCCGTCCTTTGTTTATCTTTCAAGTTGAATTTTAGCTTCAAATCTTTAAGGGCTGTGGCCAAAGCCGAGTTGAAAGATAACTGTTTATTATGCGCCGGTTGTTTCTGTCAGAATCAATGACGTATATATAGAGCTAGACCGCTCACTGCTCGGCGGACAACAGCAGCGGCGCTGACTTCCGGTAGTGGCAAGAAGCTGTGGCGCGCTATTTGATCCTGTGTAAATACACCAACTTCAAGGCCTGCTTGTCATCAGTGATGGGACAATATGTGTTATGTTATGGCTTTTACTGTTAGCAGACAATAAAATATCTGTCCTAGGCACGTTTTCACGGCAATCACAGCGTTGTTTAGCCCTCACAGACAGAGACAGAGACCACCACACAATAATGATTGCTGAATGCTGATGCAGTGATTGTGTCAATAACAAATGTGTCATACTTTCTGCAGCATTAGTGTTTCACTTACCTGGGCTCTAAAAAATATTCGAACCAATGCCAAATAAGAAAATTAGTGTTTTAAACAATTTTTCTCCAATTCAAATTATTCAGTTGGACTTTGAAAAGCAGCACATGCAGTAGAAAAAAATTCCAAATTATGTTTTAGTGTAAAGAGGGATGGAAAATTCACAAGGATATGAACAGGGCAGAAAACTCGTGCACGTTGTCATCTACAAGCTAAACTAATCAGCTTCAGAACCTGCACGGTGGTTTTTCACAGCTGCTCAGACCCACATACCCTGGAATGGTTGCTCTTTTCCTCCCACAAAAATGGCCATAAGAAGTTTCTGGAGGAGCAATTCTTGCAGTCAGAACACACAAATGTTCTGGTTGCCTCAAAACAAAGCTTCAGCTATTCTATTTGTAAGTCAGCTGTGGAATTCAAAACAATGAACGAATTAAGATCCTATGGAAAGCTTAATTTGCTTTTGTTCTGTTAAATTTGAAGCAGATGACTCAGACCTGAAATGGCAAAGAACTTTCATGAAAGTTCCACAAACACCTCAACAAGAACAGCTTGCAAAAAAGTTTTTGAGCAAGAAATCAAGCAACATTATTTATGTAGTACCTTAACATACACAGAGGTTTTTCCAGAGTAAAATGTAAAACATAAAGTAGTGTAATAAAAAATGAAGTCACTTTAATCAGAAAAGGTTCATTGAATACAATGGACACTCATTTCTAGAATAATTAAAACTGATTGAGTAAAACAGCCAAAAGAAGACAAGAAATAGAAAAAATAAAAGCATGTCAAACACTAATTGCAACAACCAATAGAAAAGAAGTTAATTTAAAGTAAATGAAAAAAGTGCAGATAAATTTATTAAAAGTATAGTACAACATTAAAGTGAAAAACTTGTAATTTCCTCTACAGCAGGTGACGCTATGACTGAGTGCACATTGGCATATGGATGTCATCACTGCAGGACTGTGATCAATCACATAAACTTTCAGGCAGATTGCAGTATGTAGACAGCATTTATACAGCACATCATGCTTCATGATGAACCATCAAAGTTCAGTCAACCCTTTGAGTTTAATTTGCAATTTTCATAAATATTCAACCTAAATGCATGTTGTATATATGTCCCAATTTCAGGTGTTGTGGAGTTACAAACAAATTACATTATTCTGGTAAAGAAACAGGGTCTATCAACATCAATTTACCTGTAATTGAAAATTAAGTGTGATCAAACATAGTTAATAGCTTAGATAGTTTCCATATGAATGTTGGGTATCACAGCCGCAAAACTGTTTAGATAATGTTGTGGAAGGCAAAAGTACAGTTATCTGTGAACCAGTCATCATCTCATGAAGCATTAACAAACATTGATCTCAGTTCTAGTGCACTGTGTGGGTGAGCAATGTGCAGTTACATAATTATATTTAAATATGCTGCATGTCACTCATATGTACTTCTAAACAAGGAATACCTTTATATGCATCAAGCATGGAATGAGCATCATCAGACAGGGCTTGTATTTCCTTGGTTTTAGCTAACATGGCCTCCAACGTCACTCTGCAGCGCTTCTCTCTACATTTGGCATTGTTGAAGTCCTGCCTCAGCTTTTCATGCTGTACAATTAGATGTCGTACAGTATGCATGGTCTTCACTAACAGCAGCACTGCCCTCTTCAGGCTCTTGTTCAGGCTCCATGTCGATGGGCTGGTATAATGCCACTGCTGCCGGGCTGCTTTGGGTTGTCCTCACTGCGATCTAAAACATTTGATAAAAAGAATTAACATGGCAAATTCCCAAGAGATGTGTTTCTGTTTCACCAATACCTGAAAGAAAACATTATCACAATGAATAGCTGCAAATCACTATGAAAGCCAAAAACCGATCCTGAATCATTTTCATAGCCGCACAAACTGACAAGAAAAGAACTAAATTGAAATAATGAGCAACCATTAACAATTAAAGAACATAACCTTTTTCTCTGGTTTCCCCAAACTGAGGGCTGGTACAGCTCCTGGCCTGAGAAGCTTGTGTTGAGCATGTTTTGAGAGGATGAAGTCCTCCTCCCTGAAATGGTTGCTGCAGACATAATTATGATCATCTCCTCTTGGTCCCCACCGCTTCTCTACTGATGGCCTGTATCCATTGATCTCTCAGTGTGCTGTCCTTGGACTGCTTGGGAAACCTGAAATGTGTGGCATATTATAATACATCCATAGACAATGATGCACTGTGACTGTCACTGAATACTAATAGTCACACCAGCTTACACTGTACAGTTAGTGATTCAGCTAAACTGGCTGAGTGCAGCACTCAAGCCAAGGTCAGAAGGAGTTTCTGTTTGCAAACAAAGAAGCAGAGCAAATTGGAGGCAGAATGTCCCACATAAAAGAGCCACTTACTTATGAAAGGAAATATTCCAAATGGATTAGTGCAGGAGATGGCAGCACACGACTTCACCATGGTCAGATATTAGCCACACCCACCTGAAACCACAACAACAGAGACACTTAAATTAACAGGTTCATGATGTGATGATTGCAAGGTGAGTGTCAGCACGTTTCCTTTCACTCACATTCCAGAGAAGGAATCACAAAACTGGTAGCATTGAAGGAGCTAGCATAAGTGCTAACTGGTAAGTGCTATGCAGCGACGTATGCACTGTCAGTGTCAGATATGATCATGCCGTGCTGTTCACCTTCTCAAACTGATTTCTAGTTCATTGACACATATTTTCTGATGACAAAAATAGCCTTGTCACCCGTCACCAGGTCAGAGTGAGACCACAGGCACAGGGGGAATGGCGAGCCATGAGCATGACAGCGAACTGGGCGCTCTCCTGAGGAGAGTCTGCTCAGCTGCAGTCACTGAAAAACCCAGCCAGTGCTGGTCTAGGGCCTCCTGGTCTGGTGTTCTCAACGTATTTCAAGCATTGTGACTTGATTCCAACACAGAAGTTTACTGTACCTTGGTAAATCACGAAACACAAAGTCACATATCGTGCTGGCGTTCCAATGTGAAATCCCCGTCTTGCCACTACCGGAAGTCAGCGGCCAGTGAGCGGTCTAGCTCTATATATACGTCATTGGTCAGAATCGTCACGCCTCTGTCGTCACTTCGTTACGCCCGCCTTCTGACTCTACACTTCATGGTGATTGGTCCGGCCAGTTTTAGGGGAATCCAGCCTCGAGCCTTATGGAGGGTAACTAGACCCACCCTGGCAGAGAATTAAATTCGTTGCTGTGGGTTGTCTAGCGCGGCTCGGCTATGTATCTATGGCTACAAGGGCTACAACATAGATATATATCTATGGGCTACAAGCCCAGCATGAGACGTGATTGGTCTTCTTCTTCTACTTCTTGTAAATTTTCCGGCAGGCTGGATGCCTTGCTGCATTGCTGCCTCTCACAGGTCAGGGTGAGAATGCAGAATTCAGACCATTCCTACTTCCAAAGATGTAATCCTGTGGAGTTAACAAAATGAAGGACTGCGTTCACCGTCCTCGCCTGGTTCTCTCTGGGAATAAGGAGACTCCTCATATGATTCCTTCCCCTCATGTGACAGCTTGGCATATAGCTGTGTTCTTTGCTCCTCAAACAGGCTGCACTCCATAAGCAGATGTTTCACAGTTTGCTGTTTCCTGCAGGCTCCACATAATCCGTCCTTGTGTTTGCCGATTTTAGCTAAATCCCATGCCAGTCCACAGTGTCCAAGTCTTAGTCTTGTCATTAACACAGAGTCTTTTTGCTCATGTCCAAGATAGCACTGGTCTGCCTTTACACTGTTTTGTATTGAGAAGTAATGCTGCCCCACTGCTTCTGCCACTGAGCTGTAATATCCTCCCTGATGATGGAGCGACATTCAGGTATCCCGATGCCCACAGCCAGTTCCAGCTCCCTGCCCTTTTAGCCGCCATATCTGCCATCTCATTACCATTATAACAGTGAGGAGCTCCACCACCAACTCTGGTCGGGCCCCTGGGTTGTTATCCCTCAAAGTCATTAGGACTGAAGCTGAGTCTGAGCATATGACTACCCTCCTCAGCTTGACCTCCTCCACCCACTGTAGAGCCCATATTATGGCAGTCAACTCTGTTGTAAACACCGACACCCCCTCAGCCAGTCGCTTGAGCTTAACAATTTTAAAGTCCGGGATGAAATAGGAAAACCCTGATTTTCTTGTTTTGGGATCTTGGGCCCCATCTGTATAGACCTGTAGATGGTGCTCCCAGTTACTTTTTAGTCTTTCCATTACACTGTCTGGGCCTACAGCACTTCCCTGTTCTTTTATGGTTTCCAGAATGCTAAAGTCTATTTCTGGTGTTGGTAGGAGCCATGGAGGCACAGCTGGCCAGAGAACCTGAGGGGCCACCCCCACCCCCACCCTCAGCTTCTCCACTCGTTTACACATGTTAAAGATGAAACTTTTTTCGACTTTCCTCCCACTCCCCACTCTCAGGCATCATCAAGTACAGACTTTGCTGGGTGCTCTCCTTGATGTGTCTGCAGCTGAACAATATACTGCTTTGCCAGTTTAGCCAGAGGAGTTTCACCCATTTCAACAAGTAAAGCTGGGATTGGTGTAGTTCGGAGGGCCCCACAGCATATTCTGAGTGCCTTTGCCTGAATTACATCCAACTGTTTTAGATTTGATTCTGCTGCTGATCCAAAGCACAAACAACCATAGTCTAGTCTTGACCTTATCATCGCCCTTTAAATCATTGAGTGCCCCTTACAGCACCCCAAGAGCTTCCTGACAGAGAACGCATTACATTCACCACTTTCTCACATTTGCTCACAACATTATCAATATGTTTTTTTCATGTCAACTTTTCATCAAAATAAACACCCAAAATTTGAATTCTCTTACCCTCTGAATTGCTTGTCCGTACATATATAACCCTTGAGGTTTAGTTTTTTTGTTGCCAAAAATCACATACTTAGTTTTTTCCACTGAGACTTTAAATCCCCATTTTCCACCCCATGAACCAATCTCGTTTAGGGCATCCTGCATTCGCTCTGTCATGTGTTTAATATTTCTCCCTCTTTTCCAAACCGCCCTGTCATCTGCAAACAGGGATAGTCCAAATCCAGATCCAAGGTCTTGAAAGATGTCGTTAATCATCACATTAAATAACACTGGGCTGATAACACTCCCTTGAGGTGTTCCGTTATCAATTGCTGTGCCGTTTGAAGAAGCATTTCCAACCCTATCTTGAATCATTCTGTTCTGCAAGAACTCCTGAATCCAGTTAAGCATATGCCCCTGTATTCCAGCCTCATATAGCTTTATAATAAGCCCTTCCTTCCATAGCATGCATAAGCCTTCTCAATATCAAGAAATACAGCAACAAGTCCCTCTTTATTAGCCATGGCTTTCTTAATGTCTGATTCTAAGGAGATCACTGAGTCCATGGTGCTCCTCCCTCTGTGAAACCCACTTTGCCTTGAGGTGAACCAACCCTTCTTCTCCAACCTATACACTAGTCTATCAGTGACCATCCTTTCCATAACTTTACATAATACTGCTGTCAGAGCAATGGGTCTATATGACTCTGCCTTTGGCTTCAAAAATGGGACCACTACTGCCTGCTTCCAGGAATTAGGAAGAGTTCCCTCCTTCCAAATATTATTTACAAGCGACAATATTTCTTCTAACATTATATCATTTGCTCTCTTAAGGAGAGATTACCAGGGGCTGTTCTCCTCCCTTTTTTTATTGCTCTACGCAATTCTTCCAATGAAAAATAGAGATTACAACTATCGCTATTATCATCATTTACCTCACTTTTGTGCAAGTTTTGTTTAGGTGTCTCATTTCTTTTCCTTACTCCTTCTTCACCAAGGTTAGCCCCACTATGGATGGACTTAAATTTAGCTTCACACAGTTTTGCTTTTTCCAAGTTACTTACACAAACCTTACCCTGTTCCTCTAACACTGGCATGTTACTTTTCCTTAAATTCCTGACATACGGCGTACTGCCTGCCACATCTCACCCACTGTTGTTTCTGTTCCTAATTTACCACAGTATCTTCTCCAGCACTCCCTTTTTGCACTTTTAACCACCCTCCTAGCCTTCACTCTCAGCCTCTTGTACTCTATTTCTCTGTTCTCTGTTGGATTTTTCCTCAAAGCCCTATAGGTTTGATTCCTCTCTCATATTGCTTTACCACAATCTTTGTTCCACCATGGCACACTTAGTGTTTTTCTTCACAGGGATACATTTACGAGCACTGCTCATAAGAGCTTCACATAAGCTGTTATTCCACTCATCTATTGTCCCTTCTCCTTTAACTCCCTCAGTAGCTTCATTACATCTAACTAAAAATTGTTCCCAGTCTGCCTTACCATAGTCAAAGTATTTTATCCTTTCCTGCACTTCTGTGACTAATGATTTTCCAAATCTCAGGAGAATTGGACAGTGATCACTGCCTATTGTATACCTGTCCATACAGTCCCATTCTCCCACTCTTGCCAGCTCACAGGATGCTTCTAAATCTATACATGAAGCAGCGCCTGCTCTAACATCAAACCTTGGTGGTCTACCATCATTCAAACATATTAACCTACATCTATCCATAAATTCCTCTATGTGCTCCCATTATTGTCTTTAGCTCTGCTGCCCCATAGGGGGTTGTGTGCATTGAAATCCCCCACCCAGATAACTGGGGCCCCTATTTGCTCCATAACTCCTTCTAATTCACTGATATTGATTTGCAAACAGGGATTGTAAAAATTTACCACATTTATCCAGCAGTTCTTTGTCCATACCCTGACAACAACACACTCTAACACACTCTTAATTTCCACCCTCTGGTACTGTACATCTGATCTTATAAATGTTGCACAGCCTCCTCCTGTTTTGCCCCTCTATCTTGTCTGACACTTTGGTATCCTGGGACCACAAAGTCCAAGCACGGCTTGAGCCATGTTTCCTGAATGCATAACAATTCTGGTAACACCTTAAATTCATTGACAAACCTCTTAAATTCCTGCCCATTTGCTATCAAGCTCCTTGCGTTTCATTGCAGGATGTAAAACATCAGCAGTTTATCAATCATCTTCATTCATTTCCATGTTTCCTTCTTCAGCATAATCCTCACTTCTGTCAGTACACCACCTTTCTTTCCTCCTCTTTTCATACACTACAAGCTTCTGCTTCATGTACATGTGCAGCTCCTCTGGACCCAAGAACGCCTCCTCAAGAAATCTTTCTGCAGCATCAACTACTTCTTTAATGATATCAGACCTTTTGGTTTGGTTTTTTGCTGCCCATAGTACATCTGCCATGAACGCAAGGAGCGACTGTGTCCCTATGAACTGCCTTGGAGCCTCCGGGGGAGAGGAAGCAGCCCTTACTCCCCTCACTTTCTTCAAGGCGTCTGCATACGACATTTTCCCTTCTACTCTAATTTTTTCCACCTCCAAAGCCCTTACATGATGCTCACATCCTCTGAAGGAGGCTGTATGGTTCCCCCCACAGTTACAGCACTTAACTTCCTCAGTCTGACACTGCGTAAATCATGATCTCCTCCACCTTTTATTTCCCCTACACACTGCAGCTACACACGTGGACAAAATTGTTGGTACCCCTCAGTTAAAGAAGGAAAAACCCACAATTCTCACTGAAATCACTTGAAACTCACAAAAGTAACAATAAATAAAAATTTATTGAAAATTAAATAATCAAAAACAGCCATTACTTTTGAATTGTTGATTAACATAATTATTTAAAAAAACAAAAGTCGAGGTTTAACTCTAAATCAGACTGAGCATTCTCCATCAGGACCTCCACCTTGGAACCACCTGCAGAGTCTCTGTCTTCTTAAATCCACTTTTACAGACCTGCTTTTATGTAAAGTTTACTTTCAGCTTTTCTTGGTTTCAGTGTTTTATTCTTTAGATGTTCTCTCTGGTTCTATTTGATTTTTAACTGCCTGCTTCTTTGCTGTGATGTCGTCTCTCTAATTCTTTAATTCTCTAGTTTTTATACTTTTAATTTTAACACCCAATCTTGTTCTTCAATTTTTAAACTACCTAGCTCCCTTGTTTGAGTTGTGTGCTAATCTCGATAATTATTCGTTTAACTTACTGTCATTTTTACTATTTATTGTAACTGACTGCTCTGACTGGTCTCCTTTATCTTGTCTGATTGTTTCATGCTTTAACTGTAAAACTCTTTATTGTGAACTGCTATAGAAATAAAGTTATTGTCATTATTATTATTACTTTTTCATGATGGAATCAGAAGAAATGAATCTAGAAATGGTTCTTATGTGAATAAAGGTGGACTGAATCATTTTTTTCAACAGTACTTTAAAGCTGAGATCTAAAAAAACAGCTCATGAGTATCTGTTGGTGGACAGAGGACTGATGCTGATTTCTGAATTGTTGCATCCTCGGAACGTAAACGTAATTTGAAGCGTTTTTTTCCTGCAAGGGAACAGGCGGGTCCAGCATTCAGCATCCTGATGTAAGGAGAGGATGTAAGGGACTAACTTTCACCTGGATGCAGTGTTCTGGATGAGACAGCAGATGGAGACACAAGCAGACTTAACCCTGTAGGACTCAAACATAGCAGGGAAAAAGCAAATAAATAAATAACAACAAAAATATATATGTAAACCCAGATATAGAAAAAATAACAAAAATAAAATTAAACTAAAATATAAAAACAGATATAGAAAAAAATTGGGAATTTTACACACACACACACACACACACACACACACACACACACACACACACACACACACACACACACACACACACACACACACACACGTTAGGTTTTACAGGGTTAAACATACACAGTTTCTGTCTCATGTATTCTCTTATATTTAGTTTAAATTTGAGTAGTTTGAGCAGCAAAAATTAAGAAGAATTTTGATCCTAATAAGCAACAATAATACACTATTCATTTCCATAAAGTTTTTTAAAATAACTTTACATGTGCATTGTTTTTTATTCCGGGCAGGAATCAGAGTGAGAACCAGTTAAAGTGTGCTGACCCTAATAAATGAAATCACATGCGGATCTAACCGGGCGGTTCTGGTCACTCTAACCCCGCCCTCCTCACTCCTCTCCGGCCTGTCTGGTCAGCTGTTTCAGCCCTTCTCCTCTGTGTTCCTCTGAAGCACCTCATCACCCAAACATGCCTTAGATTAAACAGATCTGAGTATTTCCTGTGAGAGACTCCGGTCCATGTAGGAGCTTCTGTTTTTTTTTTCTCGGCAACTCGCGGTTTCTGAGGGGCAACAGGTGTTCAGTCGGTGAACAGGTGAGCTGCTGCGTCTTTTTCTGCTGTTTCATGTTGGATAATGAACCTGGAATGTGTGCTTTTCTGCACAGGACTGATTCTTCGTTGCAAAAAATCGAAATAACTTAGGGGAAATGTCGGTTCTGATCTGTTATTTTATGATTTCGTGTTTAAAAAATGCGCATGGAGCACTTTTGTTTTTCACGTATCCAAAGAGTTCAGAGTGTTTGTGAGCATCAGCTCCGTTTCTAACTCCGAGTGGATCGTAGAGGATTTACATAGCTGCAGGAATTGTGGGTCAAAGGTTTTTTTTTTGGAGAATCCAGGATTGGTCAGGACGAGCTGAGCCTGAAGCTGTTCAGATGTTAGGGGGGGTGTTGGTCTGCTTCACAGCTGCTCATTTACTGGTGACAGCACAGGTTTACATTCCTGTCTGCACAGGTGTACAGCAGAGGTGGATATTTTACAGGTTGGACTGCCTGCTGACTCATAAAGGAACAGAATGTGTGACTGATATGGCTGCTATCTGATTTGTTTAATTGCAGTTAGTGTTTAACCCGATCTAACATTCTGTTCATAGATGAATGTAAAGCTCAGAATGCTGCTGTAGGAGTTCAGTTCTTGCTAAACCTGCCGTGGTGAGTTAATCTGCGTACAGGAATTCCTCGGTGTGTTTCTCGCAGGTTTGAGTGCAGCTTTTATTAACTTTCTGCTCCAGTTTTAATCCTCCTTAAGCTCAGACTTCACTCTTTCCTGGTTCCCTTTCATCCCATCTCCACCTTCATACCTCACAGAGCAGACTGATCACTCCAAAATGACTCATGAACACATCCTGGGTTCTTATTAGGTTACAAAACATTACAGGAGCTCATTTGATCATTCAAAAACCTGGAAACAAGAGGTGTGTTCCCAATCTGAATTTCCCTTCGGGGATGAATAAAGTGATTCTGATTCTGAACTCTGTACTGTTAAGCTTTAAATCACTGTGTACAGGAACATTGAGGGTAACATTTCAGAAGGTTCTCAGCCTCACCTGGAAACAAACTATGAGCACAACTCCTATTTTAGGGTGTAACTGTAAACTATAAAGCCTGATATCAGTGTGCACAGAAGCAAGTGTTTGATGCAATCAAAGCAAACAGGAGAGGAAAGTTTGGAGATGAAGTGTTTCACTGGAGCAATTCATCCATCCTTCATCCATCCATCCATCCATCTCCAACCATCCATCCATCATTCATCCATCCATCCATCCATCCATCCTTCCATCATCCATCCATCTCCAAACCTTCCATCCATCATGCATCCATCCATCCATCATTCATCCATCCATCCATCATTCATCCATCCATCCATCTTACATCCATCCATCATCCTATATCCATCATCCATCCATCCATCCATCCATCCATCCATCCATCCATCCATCCATCCATCCATCCATCCATCCATCATCCATCCATACAGCACTGGTAGTAAAAGCAGCCAAATGTGGACTGAACCTGACCAAATGCAGTTAACTGACCCGACCTGACATTTGTAGAAGTCAGATGGATGCATTGTCCTGGAGCAACAGCACAACTCGTCTTTTTACTTTGATTTCTTCAAACGTTTGAGTTTTTGCGGATGGTGATAGACTGATTTACAGAATAAAATGTTAGTTCCAGCACTTCTTTCCAGGTGAGGCAGAGAACTTTCAGAAATACCCAGAATGGTTCCCCTAAACGCTTTTCTTTCCTGGCAAAGAAATGACTAATATTTGTGTTTTTATGGAGAGTTTGGCCCCAGAATGGGAGTTCTGCCATTCGTTTCCAGGTGAGACCAAGAATTTTTTAAAGTACCCATAATAGTTATCCTTGAAGCTCTCCTTACAAAGAAATGATATATATATTTGGGTTTTTGTGGGCAGTGGTTTAAGACTTTATATTATCCATTTATGCTACAGACTGGGGGATCCTCTTCTGTTTCCAGGTGAGGTCAAAATCTTTTTGAACTTTCAATAATGGTTCCCCGTGAAGCTCTCCCTGCAAGGAAATGACAACAAACATTTCAGTTTTTGAGATATAAGGCTTTCTAGTGTACAGTAGTGCCACAAAATGGGAGTTAAGCTTGTTGTATGCTTAACGTGTCCGTGCATCTCGCCACCATCACACCGAGCACCTCCAAATTTTTCTAACGAGCGGACTGACACATGCAGAAAACTGGTGGAAGAACAGGAGCTCCTAGCAGCAGAAGTTCATAAATCCAGACATTTATAGATTCATCTCACAGAGATCACCGTGGTAACCGGGTTATCAACGATTCATGGTGTGAAACTAAAACTAACTGCTGAAATGCAGCTATTCAGTAAAATGCCGTGGTGTAAGCAATGGACAACTTCTACTCTAGTGACGTGGTACACATGATTTTAAGATACACTGCCCCCTGCAGGTTGGGAGCAGACGGAGGATAAAAGCCACGTGCTCTCTTCAGCGGATTTCCACGCGTCTTATTTCCGCATGTCATGTTTGTGTAGAAAGCAGAACCCAGTCTTTAGGCCCTTTGTTTTCAGGTGAAGCTGTACCCTCATAATTAACGTGCACTTTCCAGATAATCTCTCCATGTTACTCTTCTGTCTTCTCAGGGCGTCCTCTCCATCTCCAGTCATGTCGGCCGACGTTCTGCAGCGTCTCAGCACCTTGACCCTGAGCGTCAAACACCTGGGCCGCCTCCCTCGCCTCTCCCACCTCATCCCGGCCTCCTTGCCGTCGCCCAGCCCCACCGTCTCCGTCTCCCAGGTTCCCAGCCTTTTCCGAGAGCCCTACATCCTGTCGGGATACCGTCCCCTCCGGCAGGACTGGCGCTGCTACCTCCTTAGCATCTTCCAGCGGCACAACGAGTCCCTGAATGTGTGGACTCACCTGCTGGCGGGTCCGGTGCTGCTGCTCTGCTGGTGGGCCAACATTAGCGCCCTGGGGTTCTCCTTGGATGCAGCCTCTCTACCTCTGAGCCTCTTTCTGCTGTCGGCTCTCACCTACCTGAGCCTCAGTGTGGCGGCTCACCTCCTGCAGTCCCACTCTGAGCGTGCCCACTACTTCTTCTTCTTCCTGGACTACGTTGGAGTAGCTGTGTACCAGTACGGCTGCTCTCTGGGTCATTATTTCTACACGTCGGAGGCGGCGTGGAGGGAAAGCGTCGGGCTGCTGTTTCTACCCGGAGCTGCCTTCTTCGGGTGGCTCTCCTGCGCCGGCTGCTGCTTTGCCAAGGCCAGGTACAGACGGCCGTATCCTCTGAGGCGTAAAGTCTGCCAGCTGATCCCCACCAGCATGGCCTACCTGCTGGACATCAGCCCCGTCGCCCACCGACTGACCACCGTCTCCTGGACCCTGGAGCCCTCGCAGCCCTTCCACGCCCTGCAGATCTCCTCCTTCCTGCTGTCTGCCATCTTCTTCTCCTGTCCCATCCCAGAGCGCTTCTTCCCAGGCCGCTGTGACTTCGTGGGCCAGGGCCACCAGATCTTCCACCTGTTCCTGTCCCTGTGCACCATCTTCCAGCTGGAGGCGCTGTTCCAGGACTATGCCCGGCGGAGGGACACGGTGGTGGACGTGTTTGGAGAGAGGCAGCTGTGGTGGGCTTGTGTCTCCTTCCCCATCCTGTTCTTCTGCTGCCTCCTGACGGCTCTGATCACCATGAGGAACGTCAACAAGGATCTGCAGAGGAAACAGGAGAGGGGAAAGTGTTTATGAAGAAGTGAAAGGGGTTTGAGTTGTACCAAACAATATTAGTAATGAAAAGAAGCCGTCCGTCTGTGTTTTTGAGGAACAGTTTATCCGTCTGTATGAGAAAAATGTGATTAAAGTACCTGAACAATAAAATAATGTGAAACACTTTCTGGTCTTGGTGAAATTAACAGATCTGAACTTCTGATTCAAGAAAGGAACAGTTGGAGCTGCAGTTTACTGTCTGTGGCTCAGTAAAGCTTTCCACCGTGAATCATCCTCCTGTTGAACTGTTCTGAGTAGAAAACTGAAGGATGTTGGAGTAAAACAGTGTCCAAGTGCATTTCTGGTCCATACTGTTGAAAATATGAATGAGAATATAGAAGAAAATAGCCTATATATATAATAT